>NW_027551764.1:0-300000 GCF_045843805.1 Urocitellus parryii
GTTTTTGTTTAGTTTTAGGATTAGGTTAATGATAATGTCATGCAGTGAACAAAAACTGTTTCCTCTGCCTTTATTTTGTCAAAGATTGTAGGGAATTGGTATCAGAAAAGTGGTATCATTTCTTCCTTATCCACTGGTTAAATCATAGGGACAGGTTTCTTTCTTTTGGAAGGTATTTTGTATAATGATGACCATTACATTCCACCATCTTTGCTAATCCCCTCCCCACTCCCTTTCCCCCCACCCCTCTTCACTATGTAGAAATAATCTTCCTCCCATGCTCTCCCTCCCTACCCCACTTTGAGTCACCCCCCTTATATCAGAGAAAACATTCATATTTTGTTTTGGGGGGATTATCTAACTTCACTTAACATTATCTTCTCTAACGCCATCCATTTACCTGCAAATGCCATAATTTTGTTCTTTTTAGTGCTGAGTAATATTCCATTGTGTATAAATGACACATTTTTTTTAACCATTCATCTACTGAAGGATATCTAGGTTGACACCATGGTTTAGCTATTGTGAATTGTGCTGTTAAAAACATTGACGTGGCTGTGTCCCTGTAGTATGCTGTTTTTAGATCTCTTGGCTATAGTCCAAGAAGAGAAAGAGCTTCCATTCCCAGATTTCCAAGGAATCTCCCTGCTACTTTCCAAATTGGCTGCACCAATTTGCAGTCGAACCAGCAATCTATGAATGTATCTTTTTCCCCACATCCTCACCAACACTTGTTATTTGACTTCATAATAGCTGCTATTCTGACTGGATTGAGATGATATCTTAGAATAGTTTTGATTTTAATTTCTCTGATTGCTAAAGATGATGAGCATTTTTTTCATGTATTTGCTGATTGATTATATATCCTCTTCTGAGAAGTGTCTTTTCAGGTGCATGGCCCATTTATTGATTGGATTTTTTTGGTGCTTAGCTTTTTGAGTTCTTTATATACCCTACAGATTAGTGCTTTATCTGTTGTGTGAGGGGTAAAATTTGCTCCCAGAATGAAGGCTCCCTGATCACCTTACAGATTATTTCTTTTGCTGGGAAAAAAACTCTTCAGTTTGAATCCATCCCATTTGTTGATTCTTGGTTTTAATTCTTGTTCTATCAAAGTCTTATTAAGGAAGTTGGGGTCTAATCCCAGGTGATGAAGATTAGAGCATACTTTTTCTTCTTTTAGATGCAGAGTCTCTGGTTTAATCCCTAGATCCTTGATCCATTTTTAGTTAACTTTTGTGCATGGTGAGAGAAAGGGATTAAATTTCATTTTGTTGCATATGGATTTCCAGTTTTCCCAGCACCATTTGTTGAAGATGCTATCCTTTCTCCAGTGAATGATTTTGGTAACATTGTCTAATATAAGGTAGTTGTAATATTATGGGTTAGTCTCTGTGTCCTCTATACTGTACCATTGGTTTACTGGTCTGTTTTGGTGCCAGTACCATGAGGTTTTTATTACTATTGCTCTGTAGTATAGTTTAAGTTCTGGTACAGCAAAATCACCTATTTCACTCTTCCTGCTAAGAACTGCTTTAGCTATTCTGGGTCTCTTATTTTTCAACATGAATTTCATGATTGCTTTTTCCATTTCTATGAGGAATGCCATTGGGATTTTGATCAGAATTGTATTAAACCTGTATAGTGTTTTTGGTAGTATGGTCATTTTGATAATATTAATTCTGCCTATCCATGAGCAAGGTAGATCTTTCCATCTTCTTGGGTCTTCTTTGATTTCTTTCTTTAGGCTTCTGTAGTTTTCATTGTATAGATCCTTCACCTCTTTTGTTAAGTTGATTCCCAAGTATCTTTTTTTATTTTTGAGGATATTGTGAATGGGGTAGTTTTCCTCATTCCCTTCCCAGAGGGTTTGTCACTGATATACAGAAATGCTTTTGATTTATGGGTGTTGATTTCATATCCTGCCACTTTACTGAATTCATTTACTAGTTATAGAAGTTTTCTGGTGGAGTTTTTTGGGTCTTCTAGATATAGAACCATATCATCAGCAAATAGTGCTAGTTTAAGTTCTTCTTTTCCTATAGTTATTCCTTTAATTTCTTTCATCTGTCTAAGTCCTGTGGTCAGTGTTTCAAGAACTATGTTAAATAGAAGTGGTGAGAGAGGGCATCCCTGTCTTGTTCCAGATTTTAGAGAAAATACCTTTAATTTTTGTCTGTTTATAATGATGTTGGTGTGAGGCTTAGCATAAGATAGCCTTTACAATGTTGAGATATGTTCCTGATATCCCTAGTTTTTCTAGCGTTTTGAACATAAAGGGGTGCTGTATTTTGTCAAATGCTTTTTCGGCATCTATCCAGATGATCATATGATTCTTACCTTTAAGTACATTAATGTGATGAATTACATTTATTGATTTCCGTATGTTGAACCAACCTTGCTTCCTGGAAATGAATCTCACTTGATCATGGTGCACAATCTTTTTGATATGTTTTTGTATTAATTTGACAGAATTTTATTGAGGATTTTTGCATCTATGTTCATTAGATGTATTGGTCTAAAGTTTTCTTTCTTTGAAGAGTCTTTATCTGGTTTTGGAATCAGGGTGTTATTGGCCTAATAGAATGAGTTTGGAGGTATTCTCTATTTTTCTATTTCCTGAAATAAATTGAAGAGTATTGGTATAAGATCTTCTTTAAAGATCTTGTAAAACTTGGCTATATATCTGTCTGGTCCTGGGTTTTCTTGGTTGGTAGTCTTTTGATGTCTTCTAATTCCTCACCTGATATTGGTCTGTTTAAGTTGTGTGTATCTTCCTGACTCAATCTGGGCAGATCATATGATTTAAGGAACTTATCAATGCCTTCACTATCTTCTATTTTATTAGAGTATAAGGTTTCAAAATAATTTCTAATTGTCTTCTGTATTTCTGAAGTGTCTGTTGTAATATTGCCTTTTTCATCATGTATGCTAGTAATTTTATTTCTCTCTCTCCTTCTCTTTGTTAGCATGGCTAAGGGTCTGTCAATTTTATTTATTTATTCAAAGAACCAACTTTTAGTGTTGTCAATTTTTCAATTGTTTTTTGTTGTTGTTGTTGTTTCGATTTCATTGATTTCAACTCTGATTTTAATTATTTCTTACCTTCTACTGCTTTTGCTGCTGATTTGTTCTTCTTTTTCTAGGGCTTTGAGATGTAGTGTGAGGTCATTTATTTGTTGGCTTTTTATTCTTTTAAGGAATGTACTCCATGCAATGAGTTTTCCTCTTAGTACTGCTTTCATAGTGTCCCAGAGATTTTAATATGTTGAGTCTATGTTTTCATTTACCTTGAAGAATTTTTTAATCTCCTCCTTGATGTCTTCTGTAACCCATTGTTCATTCAGTAGCATATTGTTCATTCTCCATGTGATGTAGGAATTTTTCTTTCTTATTTTATCATTGATTTCCAATTTTATTCCATTATGATCAGATAAAATGCATGGTAGTATCTCTACTCCTTTGTATTTGCTAAGAGTTGCCCTGTGGCATAATATATGGTCTATTTTTTAGAAGGATCCATGTGCTGCTGAGAAAAAAGTGTATCCGCTTTATGTTGGTTGATATATTCTATATATGTCAATTAAGTCTAAGTTATTAATTGTGTTATTGATCCCTATTGTTTCTTTATCCAACTTTTGTTTAGATTATCTGTCCAGTGGTGAGAGAGATATGTTAAAGTCACCCAAGATTATTGTGTTGTGGTCAATTTGACTCTTGAACTTGAGAAGAGTTTGTTTGATGAACATAACTGCACCATTGTTTGGGACAAATGTATTTATGATTGTTAGTGTTGTTGGTGTATGGTTCTCTTGAGCAGTATGTAATGTCCATCTTTATCCCTTTTGATTAACTTTGGCTTGAAGTCTTCTTTATTTAATATGAGTATGGACACCCCTGCTTGCTTCTGAGGTCCATGTGAGTGGTATGGTTTTGCCAGACTTTCACCTTCAGTCTGTGTATGTCTTTCCTATCAAATTAGCCTCCTATAGGCAGTATATTGATGGATTTCGTTTTTTTTTATAAATCCAGTCTGCTAGCTTATGGTGAGTTCAAGCCATTAACATTTAGGGTTACTATTGAGACATGGTTTGTATTTACAGCCATATTTGTTTGTTTTTGTTATTTAATTTACTTGGTTTTCCTCTTTGATTAGTTTTTCTTTTAGTGTACTACCTCCCTCTGCTGGTTTTCATTGTTGTTTTTCATTTCCTCTTCATGCAATATTTTGACCAGGATGTTTTTTAGTGCCGGTTTTCTAGCTGTAAATTCTCTTAACTTTTGTTTATTGTGGAAGGTTTTTATTTTATCTTCATACCTGAAGCTTAGTTTTGCTGGATACAAGATTATTGGTTGGAACTCATTATCTTTCAGAGTTTCAAATATGTTCTTCCAGGATCTTCTAGCTTTCAGGGTCTGTGTTGAAATATCAGCCATTATCCTAATTGGTTTATCCTTTTATGTAATCTGATTCCTTTATCTTGTGGCTTTTAAAATTCTCTACTTATTCTGTATGTTGGGCATTTTCATTATAATGTGTCTTGGTGTGGATATGTGATTTTGCACATTTGGCATCCTGTAGGCTTCTTGGATTTGGATTTCTGTTTCATTCTTCATGTCTGATAATATTTCATTGAACAGATTTCTCATTCCTTTGGTTTGGACCTCTATGCCTTCCTCTATTCCAATAACTCTTAAATTTGGTCTTTTTGTGCTACCTCATATTTCTTGAATGTTCTTCTTGTGGTTTCTTATCATTTTCACTGTGCTGTCTATATTCTTTTCAAGATGATATACTTTGTTCTCGTTGTCTGATGTCCTGTATTCTAAGTGTTCTACTCAGCTGGTGATACTCTCATTTTTGTTTTTAATTTGGTTTATTATTTCTTTCATTTCAAGGATTTCTGTTTGGTGTTTTTTTGTTTATTTGTTTGTTTATTTTGTATACCCTCTATCTCCCATAGAGGTTATCTTTTGCTTCTTGGATTTGTTTATGTAACTCATTGTCAAAGTGATTTTTCACTGTTTGTATTTGTTTTCTATGTCTTCTTTGTCACTCCAAATCATCTGAATCATGTTTATCCTGAAATATTTATCTGTCATTTTTTTTCTGCTATAGGTGTTAATTCTTTTTGTTTTGATTTCATTGATTGTCTTGAATTGTTTGTGGTACTTTCTTTCCTTGTCTTTTCATGTAGCTTGAATCTCTTTCCAGCTCTGTGAGACTGGTGTGTGTGTGTGTGTGTGTGTGTGTGTGTGTGTGTGTGTGTGTTTACCTTATAAATTTGTAATTCTCTTGTGTAGTTCCAAGATCCTTCCTTTGTGGGGAAGAACAATGTTTATAGTTCCCAATATCAACAATAGAACACTATGAGCAAATTTTTATTATTAAGACATTTATAGTTAGTATCTATGTCTAGAAATGTTGGATTCAATTATTATTTAAAATAAAGTCAGTAGTTTCATAAAAGGTGTAGAGTTTCTGGTGGCATTTAGAGAATGGGGGTCAGATGTAGGATGTTATGTTAAGGGGGAAAGATGTAAGGGTATGGGGTTAATATATCTTATCAACTTTGGAGGAGAACTCTAATGAAGAGGGTTAGTAGCAAGAGAATAAACAGGAGGTCATTTAGGGTAGACAAGTACATGGGAGGACAATAGGATGCATAAAAACAAACACATTTATGTATTTAGAAAATTACATAAAGTAAAAATAGTAAAAATTAGGAAGTTGAAAGAGGAAGAGAGGGAGGTAAAAAATAAAAAGGAAAGAAAAAAGAGAAAAAAGAGAGGGAATGAAATGGAAAAAAATAAGGGGGCTTATACAATTCCTCTATATTATATTATTCTGGTGACTCAGTTTTTAAAGTTCTATTTCACTCAAAGTTATTGGTTTCACATATATTGGGGTTGTGAGGACCAGGGAGGAAGGGTAGAGAAGAAAGAAAGAAGATAAAATGGATGAGAAGATGACCTAAAACAAAACAAAACAAACAAACAACAACAAAAAAACCTCTTAGAATTCTATTTTCTTCTCTTCCAGTAGATGGAGTTGTCTGTTCCAGTTTGAGTCTCTGCCCTCAGGGTGATGGAGTTAACCAGTGTGAAAAGGCTTGAGCTCTCCCTCTCCTGCCTGGAGCCTCCCTAATCTTGGTCTCTCTGAATTGTTTCTGTTTTTTACCCCCTCCCCTCTCTTGCTTATCAGGTCTCAATTGCAGGATCTCTTGCTCTCATCCCTGGTTTCACTCCAGGTAGGCAGTGCCCTGGTCACACTGCCACTGTGCTCCTTCTTGTTCAACTGAGAGCTATTTTTGTCTAGGATATTCACTGTACCCAATTATCACAGCTGGGGGCAGAGGGAGTTGGAAACCAATCATGTATCTGTACTGATAGCCACGCCCACCAAAAGATGGTGGGACAGGCTTTCCAAGGGAGTCCATCCGTTTCCCACATCGGGGTGTCTGCTGTGGTGGGGGGAATTGGAATGTCCCTGTGTTATGGCCAGAACTCTGTCTGGCTACCTGCACACACGCGGATTGCTGCCTGGCATTCTGCAACTATCCAGAGGTGCTAACCTGGTGCCTCTATTCGGCCACCAAAGAGTCTCAGCAGCGCTTAAACTGGGGGCTCTGAGACCCATGTCTGGAGTCCCACTGACAGACAGCTACTCTGCATTCTGCGCATTCTGTAAGGGGTTTGCCTCTCTGATGGACTCTGCAAAAATCCCTAGTATGGGATCCTGTCACATGCTCCAAGATGCTATATTTTATCAAGGTGAGTCCCTGTGGAGAAGCCATCTGACTGCTTTCTCAGATTCATGCACAGAGCAGCCAGAAATGGTATTTCCTCTACTCTGTCATCTTGGATCCCATCAGGAGATAAGATCTCACTGGAAATTTTTATTTAATTTTTTATTAATATATGACAGCAGAATGCATTACAATTCATTTTACACATATAGAGCACAAACTTTTTATATCTCTGGTTGTACTCAAAGTATATTCAATTTGGGTCTTCATTCATGGACTTTAACTAATGATGTCCATCTAATTCCACCATCATTTCTTTTTTTATATTTTTTTATTGGTTGTTCAAAACATTACAAAGCTCATGATATATCATCTTTCATACATTTGACTCAATTGGGTTATGGACTCCCATTTTTACCCCGTATACAGATTGCAGAATCACATCGGTTACACACTCACATTTTTACATAATGGCATATTAGTGACTGTTGTATTCTGCTACCTTTCCTATCCCCTACTATCCCCCCTCCCCTCCCCTCCCATCGTCCCTCTCTACCTCATCTGCTGTTGTTCAATTCTCTCCCTTGTTCCCACCCTTTCCCCTCACATCCTCTTCTATGTAATTTTGTGTAACATTGAGTGTCTCCTACCATTTTCATATGCTTTTCCTTCTCTCTCCCTTTTTCTCCCCCCACTCGTCTTTGTTTAATGTTAATCTTTTCCTCATGCTCTTCCTCCCTATTCTGTTCTTAGTTGCTCTCTTTATATCAAAGAAGACATTTGGCATTTGTTTTTTAAGGATTGGCTAGCTTCGCTTAGCATAATCTGCTCTAATGCCATCCATTTCCCTGCAAATTCTATGATTTTGTCATTTTTATTGCTGCATAGTACTCCATTGTGTATAGATGCCACATTTTTTTAACCATTCATCTATTAAAGGGCATCTAGGTTGTTCCCACAGTCTAGCTATTGTGAATTGTGCCTCTATGATCATTGATGTGGCAGTATCCCTATAGTACACTCTTTTAAGATCCTCAGGGAATAGTCCGAGGAGGTCCATAGCTGGGTCAAATGGTGGATCCATTCCCAGCTTTCCCAGGAATCTCCATACTGCTTTCCAAATTGGCTGCACCAATTTGCAGTCCCACCAGCAGTGTACAAGTGTACCCTTTTCCCCACATCCTCGCCAACACTTATTGCTGTTTGACTTCATAATGGCTGCCAATCTTACTGGAGTGAGATGGTATCTTAGGGTGGTTTTGATTTGCATTTCTCTGACTGCTAGAGATGGTGAGCATTTTTTCATGTACTTGTTGATTGATTGTATGTCCTTCTCTGTGAAGTGTCTGTTCAGGTCCTTGGCCCATTTGTTGATTGGGTTATTATCTTATTGTTTAAAAATTTTTGAGTTCTTTGTATATTCTGGATATTAGGGCTCTATCTGAAGTGTGAGGGGTAAAAATTTGTTCCCAGGATGTAGGCTCTCCATTTACCTCTCTTATTGTTTCTCTTGCTGAGAAAAAACTTTTTAGTTTAAGTAAGTTCCATTTATTTTTTCTTGTTATAAACTCTTGGGCTATGGGCGTCCTATTAAGGAATTTGGAGCCTGACCCCACAGTATGTAGATCATAGCCAACTTTTTCTTCTATCAGAGGCAGTGTCTCTGATTTGATATCTAGCTCCTTGATCCATTTTGAGTTAACTTTTGTGCATGGCGAGAGAAAGAGATTCAGTTTCATTTTGTTGCCTATGGATTTCCAGTTTTCCCAGCACCATTTGTTGAAGATGCTATCCTTCCTTCACTGCATACTTTTAGCCCCTTTATCAAATATAAGAAAGTTGTACTTTTGTGGATTGGTTTCTGTGTCCTCTATTCTGTACCATTGGTCCACCTGCCTGTTTTGGTACCAGTACCATGCTGTTTTTGTTACTATTGCTTTGTAGTACAGTTTGAACTCTGGTATCACTATACCTCCAGATTCACACTTCCTGCTTAGAATTGCTTTTGCTATTCTGGGTCTTTTGTTTTTCCATATGAATTTCATGATTGCTTTATCTATTTCTACAAGAAATGCCATTGGGATTTTAATTGGCATCACATTAAACCTGTAGAGAACTTTGGGTAATATCACCATTTTGATGATGTTAGTTCTGCCTATCCATGAACAGGGTACATTTTTCCATCTTCTAAGATCTTCTTTTATCTCTCTCTTTAGGGTTCTGTAGTTTTCGTTGTATAAATCTTTCACCTCTTTTGTTAGGTTGATTCCCAAGTATTTTATTTTCTTTGAGGATATTGTGAATGGAGTGGTTTTTCTCATTTCCATTTCAGAAGTTTTGTTGCTGATATACAGGAATGCTTTTGATTTATGCGTGTTGATTTTATATTCTGCCACTTTGCTGAATTCATTTATTAACTCTAGCAGTTTCTTTGTAGACCCTTTGGGTCTGTTAAATATATTATCATGTCATCTGCAAATAGCGATAATTTAACTTCTTCTTTTCCTATTTTTATGCCTTTAATTTCTTTTGTCTGTCTAATTGTTCTGCCTAGTATTTTAAGAATTAAAGTGAATAGAAGTGGTGATAGAGGGCATCCCTGTCTTGTTCCAGATTTTCGAGGGAATGCCTTCAGTTTTTCTCCATTTAGAATGATGCTACCTGAGGTTTAGCATATATAGCTTTTACAATGTTGAGGTAAGTTCCTGTTATCCCTCGTTTTTCTAGTGTTTTGAACATAAAGTGATGTTGTACTTTGTCAAATGCTTTTTCTGCATCTATCGAGATGATCATATGGTTCTTGTCTTTAAGTCTATTGATGTGGTGAATAGTATTTATTGATTTCCGTATATTGAACCAGCCTTGCATCCCAGGGATGAAATCTACTTGATCATGGTACACAATTTTTTTGATATGCTTTTGTATTCGATTTTCCAGGATTTTATTGAGAAATTTTGCATCCAAGTTCATTAGAGATATTGGTCTGTAGTTTTCTTTCTTTGAAGTGTCTTTGTCTGGTTTCAGGATCAGGGTGATGTTGGCCTCATAGAATGAATTTAGAAGAGCTCCTTCTTTTTCTATTTCTTTGAAGGTTTTGTAAAACTCTGCTGTATACCCATCCGGTCCAGGGCTTTTTTTGGTTGGTAGTCTTTTGATGGCTTCTTCAATTTCTTCCTTTGTTATTGGTCTGTTTAAATTGTGTGTGTTTTCCTGACTCAATCTGGGCAGATAGTATGACTTAAGAAATTTATTGATATCTTCACTATCTTCTATTTTATTGTAATATAGGGTTTCAAAATACTTTCTAATTATCTTCTGTATTTCTGTAGTATCTGTTGTGATATTGCCTCTTTCATCCCATATGTTAGTAATTTGAGTTCTCTCTTCTTCTCTTCCTTAGCATAGCTAAGGGCCTGTAGATCTTATTTATTTTTTCAAAGAACCAACTTTTAGTTTTTTCAATTTTTTAATGTTTTTTTTTGTTTCAATTTCGTTGATTTCTGCTCTAATTTTAATTATTTCTTGTCTTCTACTACATTTGCTGTTGTTTTGCTCTTCTTTTTCTAGGTTTTTGAGGTGTAGTGTGAGTTCATTTATTTGTTGGTTTTTTCTTTTTTTGAGGAAAGAACTCCAAGAAATGAATTTCCCTCTTAAAACTGCATTCATTGTGTCCCATAGATTCCGGTATGTTGTGTCTGTATTGTCATTTGTCTCTATGAAATTTTTTTATCTCATCCTTTATGTCTTCTGTAACCCATTGATCATTCAGTAACATATTGTTCATTTTCCATGTGATGTAGGATTTTTCCTTCCTTCTTTTATCATTGATTTCCAGTTTCATTCCATTATGATCAGATATGATGCATGGTATTATCTCCATGCCTTTATATTTACTAAGAGTTTCCCTATGGCATAATATATGGTCTATCCTTGAGTAGGATCCATGAGCTGCTGAGAACGTGTATCCACTTGATCATGGTTGATATATTCTATAAATGTTGGTTAAGTCTAGGTTATTGATTGCGTTATTGAGTTTTATAGTTTCTTTGTTCAGCTTTTGTCTAGAGAATCTGTCCAATGGAGAGAGCGGTGTGTTGAAGTCACCCATAATTATTGTGTTGTAGTCTATTTGACTCTTGAACTTGAGGAGAGTTTGTTTTATGAACGTTGCAGCTCCATTATTTGGTGCATACAAATTGATAATTGTTATGTCTTGTTGGTGGATGGTTCGTTTTAACAGTATATAGTGTCCTTCTTCATCCCTTTTGATTAACTTAGGTTTGAAGTTGATTTTATTCGATATGAGTATGGCCACTCCTGCTTGCTTCTGAGGGCCATGTGAGTGATATGATTTTTCCCAACCTTTTACCTTCAGCCTGTCTATGTGTTTTCCTATCATATGAGTCTCCTGAAGGCAGCATATTGTTGGATTTTTTTTTTGTTGTTGTTGTTGTTTTTTTGATCCAGGTTACTAGCCTATGTCTCTTGATTGGTGAGTTTAGGCCATTAACATTTAAGGTTACAATTGAAATATGATTTGTACTTCCAGTCATGTTTATTTATTTATTTATTTTAGTTTGGCTAGTTTTTACTTTTTGGTTATTTCCCCCCACCCTTTACTGAGATACCTCCTGCTGTTAGTTTGGGGCACTATTTTTCAATTCCTATTCTTGTAGCATTTTGCTCAAAATGCTTTGCAGTGCTGGTTTTCTGGCTGTGAATTCTTTTAGCTTTTGTTTATCGTGCAAGATTTTAATTTCATTGTCAAATCTGAGGCTTAATTTTGCTGGATACAGTATTCTTTGTTGGAATCCATTATTTTTCAGCGTTTGAAATACATTGTTCCAGGATCTTCTCGCTTTCAAAGTCTGTGATGAAAAATCAGTCGTTAACCTAATTGGTTTACCCCTGAATTTTATCTGCCTCCTTTCTCTCGTAGCTTTTAATATTCTCTCCTTGTTCTGTATGTTGGCTCTATTCATAATTATATGTCTTGGAGTTGGCCTATTACGGTTTTGAATGTTTGGGGTCCGGTAGGCTTCCAGGATTTGGCAATCCATTCCATCTTTCATCTCTGGGAGGTTTTCTAGAATTTTCATTTAATAGGTTTCCATTCCTTTGGTTTGGTTCTCTATGCCTTCTCCTATCCCAATGACTCTTAAATTTGGTTTTTTTATGACATCCCATATCTCTTGAATAGATTGCTAGTGGGATTTAAGCATCTTTTCTGTGTTGACTATATTCTTTTCAAGTTGATAAACTTTGTCTTCATTATCTGATGTTCTGACTTCTACTTGATCTAGTCTATTTGTAATATTCTCGTTTGAGTTTTTAATTTGGTTTATAGTTTCCTGCATTTCTAGGATTACTGTTTGATTTTTTTAAAGATCTCTATCTCCTGGTAAATCTCATTCTTTGCCATTTGAATTTGTTTGTTTAATTCATTTTCAAAATATACTTTTATTGCTTGGACTTGCTGTCTTATCTATTCTCTACTATTCCTTTCCATCTGAGTTAGGTATGCCTTGAATTCTTTCCCTATCCCTGTTTCTGATGCTTCTAGGTCCTCCTATAGATTTAAGTTGTCCTGCATTGTTTGTACTCCTTTTTTTCCTTGTTTTTTCATGATGTTCATGCTACTTTCCAGCTCTATTTGATTGCTGTGTTTCTGCTCTCTTCTATAAAATTGTTTTGTTTTTTTATATTTCTGTTGTCTCTCCTTTGTGTTGGTAGACTATGCTTGCTAAAGTGGATTCTGCAGGGAAGGCATTCCGATGGCGGAGCTCCAGTGACCTCACCTCTCTGCTATGGCGGGCCCCAGGCTCCTTACTGGGGTGTCCGAATGGAGGGGTGGGACTGGACTGTCTCTGGTTGGTTTCAGCTCCTGGACACCGGCAGCCGGGCGGTCTCCAGCCACCCAGTCGCGCTGGCAGCTGGTGGGCAATCGGTCCCCGGCGTGCGGGCGGGCGGACAGACTCTAGCCACCCAGTTGCGCGGGCAGCCGTCGGGCGATCGGTTGCTGGCTGGCAGGTGGTCTCCAGCTGCCCAGTCATGCAGACAGTGGGTGGGCTGTCGCTGGCAGGCGGGTGATCTCTAGCCGCCCAGTCGCGGGGTCTGTCGCCAGCCGGTGGACGGTTTCCAGCCGCCCAGTCGCGCAGGCAATCCACCATCATTTCTAACCCCATGTCCCCTCTTACCCCTCTGTCCTATCTAGAGTACATCTATTCCTCCCATGCTCCCCTACCTACCCCACTATGAATCAGCCTCCTTATATCAGAGAAAACATTCAGCATTTGTTTTTGAGGGATTGGCTAACTTCATTTAGCATTATTTTCTCTAACTCTATCCATTTACCTGCAAAGAATAGCACTGCCTACTGTCAACTTTGTGACTCTTTCAGATTGTCAGAGTGAAAAAAGCCAGAGTCAAATCATTAAACAAATGAGTCAATTATTTTATTGC
Source organism: Urocitellus parryii (assembly GCF_045843805.1). NCBI lineage: Eukaryota > Metazoa > Chordata > Mammalia > Rodentia > Sciuridae > Urocitellus > Urocitellus parryii. The sequence continues at coordinate 13,212 of NW_027551764.1, forward strand.
TAAGATAAAATAGAGAAAGAAAATGTGATATTTTGAGTCTAGAGCACAATTGCTTTCCTCATGCTCTTCCTTCACACTTGACTATAGACTTGACAAAGATTCAAGCAAATTTCAAAGTTAATTAGTTGGGGAAGTTAGCAGAATTATGTCTAGCCATTGCTCAGCAAGTACAAAGAGAGCCATTTCTGATCATCTCCCAATATCCCATAGAACTTTCATGGGTTTATGGGTTTCCACTGCTTGTTAGTGGAAAGATGTTCACACTGCTTTCTTTGTCAAACAGGCTTGCTTGGTTTTTTGAGGCACAGGATTGACTCTTAGGTCAATAGGTCAATAGGTCCACCTAATCACTCTCTACTATACATACTACTTTTACTTCACAGCACTATGAAGTCTCTGAAATAATCAGATGCTATCAATATTTAACTATAAATGATATATGTAGTACAATGTGATAATAGGTATTATGACATTTAGTTTGCATTATTTGAAATGCTTCTAGTTGTCTTCTTACCTTTGTGTGAATTACCTGTGTAAATCTTATCCCAGGTAGAACCTTTATAAAAACACTTTCATGCATTTTCTTCTGAAAATTTGTGCTTCGTGTTTAGGTACTAGTAGATTGAAAGGGCACAATGAATTTATTGATGTTCTATATAGTTTCTGTCTCTTCCCACTAAAATGTCATTCCTAGTGTGTTGTGTTTATGATTGGATCACCCATGTTTATCACAGGACCTGCATGTCTTAAGTGACTAAAAATGATATTTCAAAAGGCATTGATGATTGAATGAGACTGGCAATAACTGAAGTCACATTCACTTTGTTTACATCATCATGGTTATCATGGTCATCACTATGAAGTATTGTTCATGTTTCCAGGTGTGAAGTGACCACTTGACTCAATGGCAGTTTCCACTCATCTGTGGCACTGTGTAGGTGAAACGAGAGTTCAGTGAAGAATAAGACATAATTAAAGATCATTTTCAATTTTGTTCTTGAAGTACATTCTATTGTATTCTCTCATAAACAAATTTATAATGAGACTCTCTTTGAGTATAGAACCCCAAAACCCATTTTAAATATACTCTGAGCTCCTAAGCAGCAATAAACTATCAACGTAAACTTTTGCACTCTAAGACTTAACATCCCAACTACAGAAACAATTATTTAAATGAAGGGGTGTCCTTTATCAAACTAGGATGAGATGCTATCAATATTTAACTATAAATGATATATGTAGGACAATGTGATAATAGATATTATGACATTTGGTTTGCATTATTTGAAATGCTTCTAGCTGTCTTCTTACCTTTGTGAGAATTACCTGTGTAAATCTTACCTCAGGTAGAACCTTTTTAAAAACACTTTCATGCATATTCTTCTGAAAATTTGTGCTTCATGTTTAGGTACTAGTAGATTGAAAGGACACAATGAAGAAAAATGCTAGATCTGTTCTTTTCCTTAATTTGAATGAAGAAAATACATAATATCATAGAATTGAAGTCTTTGGCAGTTTAGGTGAGAGTTTATATAATGTTAGGAGGATGAACATTAGAAAGGAGCTTGCTATTGAATCACTTTTCTTATGGATTTCCTGGGACTTTGTTCTCTAACCTGCTATCTCAAACTGACAGTGCTAAACTATACTTTACTTCATTTTTTAAAAAAATAATTCTTGTGGGAGGAAATGACTATATTTTATCAAAATTCACTATGCTGTCAAAATAAAATAAGGTGTCAGCAAATATCATTGACAAGAACAATGAGCCCATTTATAACAAGCTGTTGGTGAACTTGCTGTGTTGACATTACTATGATCCCACTGGACTTCTGATATCTGGGAACAGCAGCAAAATCAGAGGAATCCAAATGCAGTTTGGAATCCTTTTAACATTGTTCACAAGACTTGTTGTTTTATCACAATACTTAGAAGAAATTTTCAGAATCATTAAAATTTAGTGAAGGCCAAATATCATCATGTAATGAGATGTCTTATATTGGCCTATGTTAACCTTTGTTTATTCACACAAAGGTGGCCATTCACTGGGGGCAACATTTATACATTCAAGCTTCACAAAGAGGCTCATTAAATCTCTCTACCCTCTTTATGTGGAATCTGTAAATGACACAAGCCAGCAGTAGCTTAGGGACAGCCCATGACCCTCATGTTACATATGCAAAAGCTTGAATTCACCCAATGTCTAATATTAATTTGGTTCAGAGAACTGAGCCCTCACCTGGGGATCAGAGCTATAATGGCAATACCAATGCTGTAGTCTTTCTCCTAGACATTTTCCCAAAGCATAATTACACTCGCATTTCATACATAGAGCTTCCCATTGCTTGGGCATGTTAGGCTATCCTGTATAAGTGTAAAAACAATGGAGTATGGAATCCCACACAAATCCAAATACTTACATGAGCATAAATTTCACCATGGCCTGATTTGGACCTCATCCAACCCTACATCTTTAAGGAGTAGCATCTTGGACTTTGAAGAAACAGATTGTGCAGCCTATTTGTTGTATCTCTGTATTCTGTACAGTAGAATGTTTAGCCACAGAACCTCAAGCATAACATTGAGACTCAAAGTTATAAGTTGAGAGTTAATAGCATGCAGTTATTTTAGATCCTGTTGCTTTAAAAATATTCAAGACCTTTTCAAATTGCATAGGACGTTGACTTCCTGGGCCTTAATAAAGAAGAGGTATAACCATAGAAAATAATAAATGTTTTGCAGGCTTAGTATTTGAAAAAAAAATGAACAACCTTTCTTATTGTCTGAGAAATACAAGTATTTTGATATTTTAGATTGTTTTATACCTCAGTTTGCCTAGAACACCATCACCTGTGTCCAACTTCTGTAGAAGTAAATTGTAGTTGTGAAGCAGATTTTCCAGAAGAGGGAGCCAAACACTCAAAAGATACAAAAAGAGCTTTTAAATAATGAAACTTAGTGAAAAGAACAGGAATGTCCCTGGTGAAGCTCGGAGCTCTCCTGGGATGTGCTCCTCCCTTGTTAGCAGGCAAAGTACCATATCTGTCTTTCTGGGAGGTTTCCTTGTGGTGTAAGCAGATACAGTCCTCAGACAATGCTGGCTAGTGTGCTGATCTCCAAAGAAAGAATGCAGAGCTCTTGAAAGGAGACCTACCAGCAACCAAATAAGTACAAATGCAGGTGAATCTTTAAAATCCCACTAGATGCACTCTTACACCACCTCTGTGTAGGCTTTCTATAAGGGACATTGAATTATTCACTAGACCTATTACAACTTTAGAGAAATTTTACATTAATTTCTAGTTGAATTTGGATTAACAGCAACTAATAAAATTTGAATTATGCATTTATTCCTCCCCTTTTATTCTCTAGCAAGAGATATGTGCCCACATAAAGGTGTACTGACATAAATCACAATTTTAAAACTTGGATTATAATAAAGTGATACACCAAAATATAAATTAGTTATGTGATTATTTTTCCAATGGGGGAAAATATTCACATAACTAATTTATATTTTGGTGTATCACTTTTTTTAATCCAAGTTTTAACACATTTATTCATTATAAATTTTTCAACTTTCTACCATTTATAGGCAGAGTGTACACTTACATGAAAATTCAAGAGCAATAAATATAGTACAATATTAAACATTCTCAATTGGCCTATGGAGATATACTCTGTGATCATTGTTACTCTGATTTCTAAATAGTCACATGTATAGAACACACCTCAATCAGATCACTTATGTCATTTAGCTACATACATTTGGTACTAAATACCTCATGGTTGTTCTATATATTCATTTTAAAAATAGTGGCTAGCAGGTATACTGTGTTATGACTATACCACATTTACTTAATCAATCCACTCTTAATGAAAAGACATCATCACAGGCTGGAGGAAACACAGGCCAGCAAAAGAATGGACAATTACCATGTGTGTGCAATAAAAGAATTTTTATCTACATTACCTTCAGGTCAAATTCAGCATAAACAGCACTTTGGGGATTGTGGTAGTCATATTTCTGCCAGTATAACAAATACCTGAGATAATCAACTATAAAGAGAAAGAGTTTATGTACACTCAATGTTTGGGAGATGCCAGTCCATAATCAGGTGGACCCTGTGGTTTAGGCCTTGGGTGGAAGTGCAGCTCATCATGACTCGAGTGCATGGTGGAGCAAAGCTTCTCACCTCATCACTGGACAGAGAAAGAGAAAGTGATCCCACAATCACCTTCTAAGGCACAATGCCAGTAACCCCAAAACCTCCCATGAGGCCCCACCTCTTGAAATTTCTACCACCTCCCAATAACATCAAACTAGACACCAAGCTTTTAATACATGAGCCTTTGGGAAGCAGTCAAGATCCAAACCATAACAGGAATGATGCAATGAATTAAGAAGACAGGCAACCATGGGGAGGCCTAGGGAAAGCAGCAGGGTAGAGCCAACATAGACTGTGCTGGAGACAGTAAAAGGAGGGAGAAGGAGAACAAAGAATCTCAAGAGCTGAGCAAACACCCATGAAGGTTTCAGTCACTTCATTGCTCAGGTAAAAATTCTGCTTTGAAAGCTTAGCCATTGTAAAATTGTATACACATCTTAAGGTTTTTGTGACCACCCCTTTGAAAACCCCAGATAATTATTCTGTAAGATGGAAATTAGTTCCTAGAGTTCTCTCTATCTTGTTAAAGAGAAAAAAGAAAAGAAAAGTAAAGAAGGCAGAAAGGAAGGAAAGAAAAGAAAAAATAGAGGATATTTATTTTTAACAGATCACTAAATTTATTTTATTGACTTATTTTAGATGAGAGACAGCTAGAATACATTTTAATTAGAAAAGAAATCTCATAAATAAGAATTACCCATAGTTATTTAATGTGTTCTGTGTAGCAGACATTAACAAGGGAGTTGAATTTTGGCATCTCTGCCAAAAGTCAAGTTTCATAATTTTGTATTTTTTCCTGTATATTTTTAATAAAGCTGCTCAGGACTGGCCCTAACTTTAAGCAGCTTGAATTTAGGTAGAAGTTGTTGACTCCTTGTCTTGCTAAGTTTAAGTTGAGAATCTGTGTAAATGCTAACTTCTGGCTTTCTCTTGTCTCCTTTTTTTTTTTTTTTTTTTTGGTACCAGGGATTGAACTCAGGGGCACTCTACCACTGAGCCACATCCTCAGCCCTATTTTTTGTAGTTTATTTAGAGCCAGAGTCTCACTGTGTTGCTTAGTGCCTCACACTTCTGAGGCTGGATTTGTACTTGCAATCCCCCTTCCTCAGCCTTCCTAGCTGCTGGGATTATAGGCGTGCTCCGTGCCTGGCTTCTCTTGTCTTCTTAATCTGTGGGAGTTGGTTTCCATAGGCAAAGTGTTTTGCTTTGCTATATTTTATGATTGCATGAGGGTTGTTTTGTTTTGTCTTGTTCTGTTAGTAAATTTCAGATATTTTTCCTAATGTTTATTTAATAACCAAATACATAATGTTTTGTGTGGTAAATAAATTTTCTTCCAAATTGAAGTTACATGAAATGGTCAATACATTTTTATTTACAAAGTAGGATTTAGTAAACCTCTATTAGGGAAACATAGCATGAGTCTTCTGTTCTTTAAATTGCCTGCAGCTCCCGTGACCGGCCTCAAATCTTGTCCTTTGAACAGAATAGTAATTCCTTTTTTGGAGCTCTCTCCCTCTTGTACATCTGACATACTCCTGCTCATCCTTCTCTGCTCAGCACAAACACTGCCTTCTCTGGGAAGCCTTCACAGCCTGAACTCATAAGCCCAAGGTCCTTCCAGCCCTACTTTCCCCCACACTCCCCACACATGTTGGGCTGCTCTGATCACTTTGACTCAGGCTTGGTCATATGTCTCTCAGAGGGAACGCAGCTTCTGAGGTCAAGGATTCTATTCTTTTCTTCTGCAGGGTCCAGGGTTTTGTGCATAATAGAGAACAATTGAATATACACATGCTTTTTAATGAGTGGACTGAGTAGAATCAAGTTATTTTCTTGAGATTTTTTGATGGCCAGAGAAATCTTTCTCCTCGGTTATTCACACCTGCTTTCTGCAATCACCAGGATGTGATGCTTGATGTTCCACATTCTTCTCAACCTAGCCCTCAAAACTCTCCCTCATCTTATTTACCATGTCATTTCTCATATACCTTGAATGCCAATGTGCCATTTTTCTCACTATTGAGTGAGAAAAATCACATTTTTATTTTCCTCCAGATCTTTATATATCCTTTTTACCATCATGGGTAGTCAATCCTCTTCCATCATGCCAAACTATTTTTTTTAAATTTTTATTTATTTATTTTTTGCATGAGCTTTATTATCATTATTATTATAATTTGTATTATAATTCTTAATACACCTTTATACCACAATTTATCATATCTCGGTATATAAGATATGTTGACAGCAAATTCACATCTTCATACATGTATTTTGTATAATGTTGAGAGTCTCCTTCCACCATCCATGCAATTCCCTTTCTCCCTCCCTTTCCCTCCCACCCAACTTCCCTATCTAGTGATAGTCTTCCTCCCATGCACTTCTTCCCTATCCCATTTGGAGTCACCCCACTTATATCAGAGAAGACATTCGGCACTTCTTTTTTTTGGGGGGATTAGCTAACTTCATTTACATAATCTGCTCTAATGCCATCAATTTCCCTACAAATGCCATGATCTTATTATTTTTTAGTGCTGAGTAATATTCTATTGTATATAAATCTCACATTTTTTTTATCCATTCATCCACTGAAGGGCATCTAGGTTGGCTCCACAGTTTAGCTATTGTGAATTGTGCTGCTATAAACATTGATGTGGTGGTGTACCTATAGTATGCTGTTTTTAGGTGCTTTGGGTATAGTCCGAGAAGGGGAATAGCTGGGTCAAATGGTGGTTCCATTCCCATCTTTCCAAGGAATCTCCATACTGCTTTCCAAATTGGCTGCACCAATTTGCAGTCCCACCAGCAATGTACAAGTGTACCCTTTTCCCCACATCCTCACCAGCACTTATTGTTGTTTGACTTCCTAATGGCTGCCATTCTTACTGGAGTAAGATGGTATCTTAGAGTAGTTTTAATTTGCATTTCTCTGATTGCTAGAGAGGATGAGCATTTTTTTGTATATTTGTTGATTGATTGTATACCCTCTTCGAGACGTGTCTGTTCAGGTCCTTGGTCCATTTATTAATTGGATTATTTGTGGGGTTTTTTTGTTTGTTTTGTTTTTGTTTTGGTGCTTATCTTGTTGAGCTCTTTATATACCCTAGAGATTACAACTCTATCTTATGTGTGAGGGGTAAAAATTTGTTCTCAGGTTGTAGGCTCCCTATTCACCTCACATATTATTTCTTTTGCTGAAAAAAAAAAAACTTTTTAGTTTGAATCCATCCCATTTGTTGACTCTTGGTTTTAATTCTGTGATATAGTCGTCTTATTAAGGAAGTTGGGGCCTAGCCCAATGTGATGGAGATATTAGGGCCTACTTTTTCTTCTATTAAATGCAGAGTCTCTGGTTTAATTCCTATATCCTTGATCCATTTTGGGTTAACTTTTGTGCATGGTGAGAGATAGGGATTCAATTTCATTTTGTTGCATATGGATTTCCAGTTTTCTCAGCACCATTTGTTGAAGATGCTATCCTTTCTCCAGTGCATGCTTTTGGTACCTTTGTCTAACATAAGGTAGTTGTAATTTTGTGGGTTGGTCTCTGTGTCCTCTATTCTGTACCATTGGTCTACCAGCCTGTTTTGGTGCCAGTACCATACTACTATTGCTCTGTAGTATAGTTTAATGTCTGGTATAATGATACCACCTATTTCACTCTTCCTGCTTAGAATTGCTTTAGCTATTCTGTGTCTCCTATTTTTCCAGATGAATTTCATGATTGCTTTTTCTATTGCTATGAGGAATGCCATTGGGATTTTGATTGGAATTGCATTGAACACGTATAGTAATTTTGATAATATGGTCATTTTAATAATATTAATTCTGCCTATCTATGAGCAAGGTAGATCTTTTTATCTTCTAAGGTCTTCTTCTATTTCTCTCTTTAGGATTCTATAGTTTTTATTGTATAGATCTTTCACCTCTTTTGTTAAGTTGATTCCCAAGTTTTTTTTTTTTTTGAGGATATTATATATGGCATAGTTTTCCTCATTTCCTCTTCAGAGGATTTGTCACTGGTATATAGAAATGCCTTTGATTTATGGGTGCTGATTTTATATCCTGCCACTTTGCTGAATTCATTTACTAGTTCTAGAAGTTTCTTGGAGTCTTCTAGGTATAGAATCATATAATCAGCAAATAGTGCTAGTTTAAGTTCTTCTTTTCCTATAGTTATTCCTTTAATTTCTTTCATCTGTCTAATTGCTCTGGCTAGTGTTTCAATAACTATGTTGAATACAAGTGGTGAGAGAGGGCATCCCTGTCTTGTTCCAGATTTTAGAAGGAATGACTTCAGTTTTACTCTGTTTAGAATGATGCTGGCCTGAGGCTTAGTGTAGAGAGCTTTTACATGTTTAGGTAAGTTCCTATTATCCCTAGTTTTTCTAGTGTTTTGAACATAAAGGGGTTCTGTATTTTGTCAAATGCTTTTTCTATGTCTATTGAGGTAATCATATAGTTCTTATATTTAAGTCTATTGATGTGACGAATTACATTTATTGATTTCCATATGTTGAACCAACCTTACATCCCTGGGATGAATCCCACTTGATCATGGTGCACGATCATTTTGATATATTTTTGTTTCCAATTTGTCAGAATTTTATTGAGGATTTTTGCATCTATATTCATTTGAGATATTGGTCTGAAGTTTTCTTTCTTTGAGGTGTCCTTATCTGTTTTTGGAATCAGGGTGATATTGGTCTTGAAGAATGAATTTGGGAGTACTTCCTCTTTTTCTATTTCCTGAAATAGATTGAAGAGTATTGGTATTAGTTCTTCTTTAAAGGTCTTGTAAAACTCAGCTGTATATCTGTGAAGCCCTTGGCTTTTCTTGGTTGGTAATCTTTTGATGGCTTCTTCCATTTCCTCACTTGCTATTGGTCTGTTTAATTTGTGTATAGCTTCCTTACTCAATCTGGGCAGATCATATGACTTAAGAAATTTATTGATGCCCTCACTATCTTCTATTTTATTAGAGTATAAGTTTTCAAAATAATTTCTAATTTTCTTCTGTATTTCTGTAGTGTCTGTTATGATATTGCCTTTTTCATCCCATGTGCTAGTAATTTGGGTTCTCTCTCTTCTTCTCTTCATTAGCATGGCTAAGGGTCTGTCAATCTTATTTATTTTTTCAAAGAATCAACTTTTAGTTTTGTCAATTTTTTTTCAATTTCATTGGTTTCAGCTCTGATTTTAATTATTTATTGCCTTCTACTGCTTTTGGTGCTCATTTGTTTTTCTTTTTCTAGGGCTTTAAGGTGTAGTGTGAGGTCATTTATTTGTTGGCTTTTTCTTCTTTTAAGGAGTGAACTCCATGCAATGAATTTTCCTCTTAGTACTGCTTTCATAGTATCCCAGAGATTTTGATATATTGTGTCTGTGCTTTCATTTACCTCTAAAAATTTGTAATTTTCCTCCTTGATGTCTTCTGTAATTGTTCATTCAGCAACATATTGTTCATTCTCCATTTAATGTAGGAATTTTTCTTCCTTATTTTATTGTTGATTTCCAATTTCATTCCATTATGATATGATAAAATGCATGGTAGTATCTCTACTCCTTTCTATTTGCTAAGAGTTGCCCTGTGGCATGTATATTATTTTTGAGAAGGATCCATTTTCTGCTGAGAAAAAAGTGTATCTGCTTGATGTTGGTTGATATATTCTATATATGTCAATTAAGTCTAAGTTATTAATTGTGTTATTGATCCCTATTGTTTCTTTATTCAACTTTTGTTCAGAAGATCTGTCCAGTGCTGAGAGAGATGTGTTAAAATCACCCATTATTATTGTGTTGTGGTCTATTTGACTCTTGAATTTGAGAAGAGTTTGTTTGATGAGCATAGCTACACCATTGTTTTGGGCATATATATTAATGATTGTTATGCCTTGTTAGTAAATGGTTCCTTGAGTGTATGTAGTGTCCTTCTTTATCCCTTTTCATTAACTTAGGCTTGAAGTATATTTTATTTGATATGAGTATGGACACCCCTGCTTGCTTCTGAGGTCCATGTGAGTGGTATGATTTTTCCCAACCTTTCACCATCAGTCTGTGTATGTCTTTTCCTATCAGATGAGTCTCCTGTAGGCAGCATATTGTTGGATCTTTTTTTTAATCTAGTCTAATAGCCTACATCTTTTGATTGGTGAGTTTAAGCCATTTTCTTTTAGGGTTACTATTGAGATATGATTTGTATTTCCAGCCATGTTTGTTTATTTTTGTTATTTAACTTGATTTGTTTTTCCTCTTTGATTAGTTTTTTCTTTACTATACTACCTCCCACTGTTGATTTTCATTGTTATTTTTCATTTCCTCTTCCTGTAATGTTTTGCCAAGGATCTTTTGAAGTGCCAGTTTTCTAGTGGTAAATTCTTTTAACTTTTGTTTATTGTGGAAGGTTTTTATTTCATCTTCAAACCTGAAGCTGAATTTTGCTTGATACAAGATTCTTGGTTGGAACCCATTATCTTCCAGCATTTGAAATATGTTGTTACAGGATCTTCTAGCTTTCAGAGTCTGTGTTGAAAGATAAGCTGTTAACCTAATTGTTTTACCCCTAAATGTAATCTGCTTCCTTTCTCTCGTGGCTTTTAAAATTCTCTCCTTGTTCTGTATGTTGGGCATTTTCATTATAATGTGTCTCGGTGTGGATCTCTTGTGATTTGGTACATTCAGCATCCTGTAGGCCTCTAGGATTTGGATTTTTGTTTCATTCTTCATGTCTGGAAAGTTTTCTAAAATTATTTCATTAAACAGATTGCTCATTCCTTTGGTTTGAACCTCTCACCTTCCTCTATCCCAATAACTCTTAAATTTGGTAACTATGCTATCCCAAATTTCTTGGATGTTTGGCTCATGGTTTCTTATCAGTCTCTCTGTGTTGTCTACACTCTTTTCGAGATGATATACTTTGTCTTTATTGTCTGATGTTCTGCCTTCTAAGTGTTCTACTCCAATGGTGATACTCTCATTTGAGTTTTTTATTTGGTTTATTTCTTCCTTCATTTCCAGGATTTCTCTAACTCCCTATAGAGTTGATCTTTTGCTTATTGGATTTGTTTATTTAATTCATTGTCAAAGTGATCTTTCATTGTCTGCATTTGCTGTATAAAGACTTCCTTGAGACTCCAGATCATCTAAACCATGTATATCCTGAAATCTTTATCTGACATTCTTTCTTCTGTGGCTATTACCTCATCTAATGTTGAATTGTACTGCATTGTTTGTGGTCCTTTCTTTCCTTGTCTTTTTATTTTGCTCACATTTCTTTCTAGCTCTGTGTGACTATACATTATCTATACATTATCTATGAGCTATTTTTTGTTATTAATATATTCATAGTTACTCTCTATGTCTAGAGATGTTGGATTCAATTATAATTTAAAATATATTCATTAGTTTCATTATGTCTTGTTGGTGAATGGTTCCTTGAGCAGTATGTAGTGTAGAGAACTGAAGGCCAGGTGGAGGACTTTATGTTATGGGGGAAAGATGTGAGGGTATGGGATTAATATATATTAGCTACTTTGGAGGTGAACTTTAATGAAGGGGGTTATTAGTAGGAGAATAGACAGGAGGTATTTTATGGTAGTTAAGTACGTGGGAGGACAATAAGAAGCATAGAAACAAACACCTATTTACATTTAGTAAATTACACATAGTAGAAATAGTAACACTTGGGAGGTTGAGAGAGGAAGATAAGGAGGAGGAAAAGTAAGAAGAAAAGGAGAAGAAAGGGGGGAAGAGATAGAGAGAAAGGAATAAAAAAGAGAGAGGGAAAGAGAGAAGTACAAGATAAAAAGAAAATAAAGGAAAAGGGGGAAAAAATGCAGTCTTAGAATTCTGTTTTCTTCTCTTCCAATAGGTGGTGTTGTGCATTCCAGGTTGAGTCTCTGCCCTAAGGGTGGTGGAAGCAATCCGTGTGAGGTGGCTTTCCCTCACCTGCTGGTTGCCTCTCCAACAATCCTGTCTCTTTGGGTTGCTCCTGGTCTCTATCCCCCTTACCTCTCCTACCCACCAGGCCTCAATTGATGGATCTCTTGTCCACAGCCCTGTGTTCACTCTGAGTGGGAGCACCCTTGCCATCCCATGCTCCTGATCAACAGAGTGCTATCTCTGTATTGGGTAGTAACCAAGTCATCACAGCTGTGGAGAGGGGGAGTTGGAAACCGGCAACCTGTTCTGTCCTATTCTCTTTGATAGCCATGCCCACTGAGAGCTGGCAAGAAAGGTTTTGGGTTATCACATCTGGGGGAGGGGGAGTTGGAGATCAAGCACCTTCTCAGTTGCACTGGGCTCTGATATTCACACCCACCAAAAGCTGAGGAGAATGATTTTGAGTTATCACAGCTGGGTAGAGGCAGGGCTGGTAATCACACACTTGTTCAGATGCTCATTGCACTGTCTACTACACCTGCCAAAAGTTGATAACGTAGATTTTCCAATATCGTGACTTCCCATTTCTGCACCAGGGTGTCCAGTGAGGTGGAGGGACCTGGGCTGTTCCTATATTATGTCCAGAATTTGGTCCTCTCTCTAGTTCCCTGTGGTGACATGGGTCGCAGTCTGGCCCCTCCAGCCCTGAAGGATCAGTAACCCTGCGTCTCCTCACTGCCAGAACTCCGTGGGGCTCAAGCTTCACCCTTCTGCCATGGGTTCCAGTGCTGTGCCACTCTCCAAACTAATTTTTAAGAAATTTTAGTTTGGAATGATTTTAGACTTCCAGAAAAAAATAAATAGATGCTTTATAAGGCACTGGTGCCCTCATCATTTGTTTCCTCTACATTCATTCCTTATATGACCACAGAATGTTTTTATCAAAACCAAGAAATAAACAAGGGTATACTACTTTAAATAAATGACAAAGTTTTTGCTTTGTTTTGTTTTGTTTTGTTTTAACTCCATAGTTGTTCTACTTGTGTGATTTCTTCTATTTGTAAATGCAAACTACAATGCAAAATTGCATTTGGTAGTCATTCTTCTGTGTCCTTTACTTCCTCTGGTCTGTGACAGTTTCTGAGACACTCTTGCTTTTGATGACCTTGAGGCATAAGTAGCAGGCATTACTAAAGACATTTTCACAATTTTTATTTTTTTTTTTATTTTCCCAGAATTAGAATATAGTTTAGAATGTAACAAGTAATTTTTAGACAATTTTCATGATAGAATGACTTTAGGTAATTATATAAAAACTTGCCTGATTGATTATATTCATTTGATATAGAAGCCTTTATGTTCAACATAATTTATACCCAAGTGTTCATCACTATATCTTGGAGAATACTTTTGTGCTAAAATATTGTTAGAGGTTGAACAGGGCAAAATAAAATGGAATTGTCATAAACAACTGGGACAGAGCCCTGGATTGAAGGTAAACATAAACTAAAAATCCTGTCTTAGAAAGTAAAGAGTATAAAAACCACAGGATACTTATTCCCTACCAGCTTTTAAGTACTACACATTTGTTGGATGAAAAATACAGTTAACATAGTTCATAAGAGAGTTCTGAAATTAGACGTAGGGCTGCTTCCTTACTCTATGAAATTAAATTTTCATGAAGAAGAATCTATGTTGACTTTTCTTAAGCATCACAAATAAAGTCAGGGGTTGAGAATGTAACTCAGAGGTAGAGTGCTTGCCTAGCATACATGAGATCCTGAATTTATTAAATTAGAAAAGAGAGAGAAAAGAAAAATAAAAGGAATGGGGATGTGGCTCAAGTGGTAGCGAACTCGCCTGGCATGTGCAGGGCACTGGGTTCCATCCTCAGCACCACATAAAAATAAAAAATAAAGATGTTGTGTCCACCGAAAACTAAAAAATAAAAATATTTTAAAAATTCTCTCTTTCTCTCTCTAAAAAAAAAAAGAAAAGAAAAAGAAAAAGAAGTGAGAGCATAAAATTGTTTTTCTCAATAGAAAGAGACTTGCTGATGCTTAGAGCTCTACTCAAAGTAACATTCACAGTTTTATTTATTAACAAGGCAAACATAAAATACTTCTGGGATGTACAGCTATGTTAATGAATGTTCTAAACATGTAGGTAGCTTACATGGCTCTATATATAATTTATAAAATAGTTCCCATCTTAGTTATATTTATTACAAAAAAATTGAAAATAAAGCCTCACTATTAAGTAAATGGAGAAACAAATACAATCTCTTATATTTTTGTATTGCATAGATTCTACCATACAATCACATAGATATATGAATAAAGCAATCTGTATCACCTATTTTATTTTTCAAGATATTTTAAATGCTTCACATAAATGTAAATTCTGTGATGAATCAGCATGTTTCAATGCTCTCTGTGAGAAAATTCAATATGAGTTAACTTTTCCAAATGCATAGTACTTTCTCTTTTAGAAAAATATCCTGAAGGAACAATCATACATGTATGTAAATATTAGTTATTATTTATAAAAACGAAACATGGCAATCAATTCCAGTGTCCAATAATTGAAGACTGATTTATGGATTGAACAGGTAATCAAGTGACTGTTCTGATCCCTGAGAGACAGAGCCCAGTGCAGGTTGAAGACTATTGTGAATGAGTTGATAAAAGATGGAAATGCAGCAAAACAATTCAGAGTTTGGTCAAAAGAAGCTTCACTGATTAAATGGTTAATGTAAAACATAACCCAATACCATGGACTTTGAAGTACATGCTTTTGAGAGTTAATGGTAGAGTCAAGGTCACCAGAAGGAGGAGAGGCCTCCAGTGGAGAAACTTATGGGGCTGAGGCAAGAAAAATGCACAAAATTGATACTGCACAATGTGTAGCTCCATATGAAAAATGAGAAATGAAGCATGTGGGCATTAATAGGAGTTATTTTCTCTATTAAGGGTGCTATGTGAGACTGTTTTAATAGGCATTGACTCTGTTTGATGAGCAACATCTCTTAAAATCACTATGTAGTCCCCAGGGCCATAATACAGGTTGCTGATGCTGTCACCATTACCAACCACCAGAGACAGAGGATTCTGTGTGGTGGTCCAGCTGGACAAGAAAGATCATCTTGTTACGCTAAAAGAGAACTGCTCTCATGGGGCCACTTCTGGTCTCCTGTGGCTGTCTTTGAGCACATGGATAATGGAAACTGCAGATTTGAGGGAGTTGACACCCATGGGGGAAAGGAAATGTTAACAAGTCAGTAGATGAACTCTCCTCCCCAATACTATCCTGAGAAAACTTAGTTCAACTTGCATCCCTTAAATACCCTTTGTGGTTGGACCATCACCCACACTGCTTCCCTGTGTTAGTCCGATGAGTAACACACTCCTTCCCATTTGCTCTCTCTTTCCCTGTTCTCTTTCTCCCACTGTCCCCCTGCCTTGCTTCCCTAGAATTGTACACTCTGGAAAAATGTTAGCATATAAACTTGTGATTCACCAGGAAAATGTAGGTAGCACAGTATTTTAAGACATCCTTCAGAGATTAAAATAATATAAGTACATAGTGTTGCATAAAAATCTGAAGTAAATCATATTATAGAATTACAAAAACTGAGGCAATCACCAGCATGGGAGATATAGTTCCAAATGCTAGATTATTATGAAGGGAACTACTAGAGTTAATTAGAAGGAAAATAATGAGTGCTGAAGTAGAAATAATTTTAGACTAAATGGCAAGATATGTATTTTTTTTCCCTTAGGAGACAGTAGTACTTCAGAGAAGCAGGGACTTGGATAGCTTATTGGAAAGTATAGAATTTTCTCTGAATATTTTGAAAGAAATCTCAGATAAATATCAGAAAGGATAATCTCAAAGAAGGAAATGGGCACAGAGTTTCATAAGGCTCCTGTCTCTCTTCTAGTCCCTGTTATTTTGTGTCTGTGGATTTTGATAAAATGCAAGAACTTGCCTGTCTTTACACAGAACAGAAAAGGAGATGTTCCAAGTCTCTTGTGAACATCAAATTTCATGAAGAAAGCAGGAAAGACACTTATTAGAAAAAATAAAATTGAGAATGAGAAAAGGAAAAATCATAGGTGACAGATGTACCAAGAGAAAAATAGAATGGCCTAATCTTAGGATAAATGAACAAAAAAAAATAGAAATAAAACAGCTGCAAAGACAAAAAGTAAAACTAAGTTCACAATGAGCAAATCAAGGAAGGAAATATCCTATACACAATGGCCATCATTATTGCCCTTGAAGCACTAGTTCTGAACTGTCCTAGAGAAGATATGAAAGTGTCCTTGTGAATACAGTGAATGGAGCTTTGTTTTCGATGATTTGACATTCACTATTCCTGAAGAAAAAGCCCACCTTTATGGGCCTTATTTTATTCAGTATGTAAAAGTCTATGTGCATATCCTCAATCCTTAAACCATTGGTAAATAAAAGGTTATGCTTGATTTTTGACTATCTATCCAAGAATATTGAATCCCTCTCATAAAACTCAATAGAGACTCTATTTTCTAAGACTCTTATAAATAAGAAATATATCTATTATGTGTTTATAAATAATTTGTGCTTATCCATACAAGTAAATTTAGATGAGCAATTTTTTAAAAAAAATAGAAGATTGTTTTGGACACACACACAAAAAAATAGTTCTACATATGTTGAAGAAACAAAGAAACAATGGCTGCCCCCTTGTATTATGTCCCTGTCTTCCACTTTGTGAGATCTCTACCAATCCTTACTTTGCCCTGTGTACTCAGCACTTTATCTTCTCTCCCATCCACATTCATAGCCATCTGCCCTTCATTCTTATTTTATATGAGGTTGCTTTGAAACCATAACAGGATGCATAGCACCTTCTTTCTCACTTTCTGGAGATTGCTCTTGACCAATGCCCTTTGATTATGGGAAAGAAAAACTTAGACTTATTTCCACTTTTTAAATTATACTTCCCTGACTTGGCCTGCTGAAACCAATTTCTTGAATGTTTAATTCTTTGTGTTTAACATTGAATCATTTCAATGGATTATTTTATGCATATTTCTCTTGTATGCCTGAGAACTTCTTGACACATTCCATACTGCCATTTTGTGTATATTCATGAGCTACAAATAAGTGCAGTGTGAGCTGAAGAAATAACTCAGAGTTTAGTTCATTTTAGAGCTGTAGATCTTGATACTTTTCAGGTAAAAGATCTTTCTAAGAATCATGAAAATTATGTAATTCATCATGGATATATGAACCTCAGTCCTCCACATATACTCACTTATCTGTTCAAAACAGTTCTAAAGATTTTCAAACCCCTTGAACCTAATCCACAAGGTTGGATTGAAGTCCCTGAGAGATTGGCACGTGTCTTAATGACACAGAGCCCAGAACAAAAAGAGTTTCATGTGACAAACTTGATTTTTCTCTTGTGCTCCCTGAGATTATACTCTCTTTGGAAACATTGGAACATGTATAGCAATACAATATCAGAGTATATCACAGCTTATAACAGAAGTGCTAGGATGAAACAATATTTGAAGCCATTTGTTTGCTAAGTCAATCATTTACAGTAATCAAACTGCCATTCCATCACAAATTTAGATTTATAATGCCTAAAACACAAAATTAACAACGGTCAAAATTGGCTGCCTTAAGGAATAATTAGCTTCCCTGGGGTGACTGAATGAATCTACAGCATTAATGCAGTAATTTTGTGGGAAACCATGGAAAAAAGATATAAACTAGTCAGAACCTCCATGTACACAATCTTGAGTAAGCAGAAGAATTTGTAAAGGCAATAGTATTTAACTTGCTAAACATGTCTACTTTATAATTCCTATATACATTATCATAATCCTCATTGATTTTATTTATACCAGTCAGCTTCTATTATGATTTAGATCTAGAGTATCCTCCAAAGGTGTGTTGAATATCACACACCTTTTTGTGTTTTGTGATCCCAAAAGCAATCACATTCAGATGTGGGCTTTTGGAAAGTGATTGGATCCTGAAGGCTCCAACCTCATCAATTGATGGAGTCATTGATGGCATCATATTTTATGGAATTATTGGGAGGTTTTTGAAACTGTAGGTGGTGGGACATAGTTGAAAGACTTGTCACTGGAAGTGTGCCCTGGCATATTTCTTCTCCTTAGTGTGTGCATATCCCTCTCTCTCTCTCTTTCTCTCTCTCTCTCTCTCTCTCTCTCTCTCTCTCTCTCTCTCTCTCTCTCCTCTCTCTCTCTCTCTCTCTCCTTCTTCTTCTTCTCCTTCCTCCTCTTCCTCCTCCTCCTCCACTTTCTCCTCATCCTCTCTTCCTCCTCCTCCTCTTCCTCTTCCTCTTCTTCTTCTACTTCTACTTCTTTTCTTCTTTCTTCTTCCTTCTTCCCTTTTCCTTCTTTTTTCTTCTTCTTCTCTCCTTGGGGGCCACCATGAGCTACTTCCTCTGCCATGCGCTTCTGCCGTGCAGTACTACCTCAGATCAGGCCCAGAATTAATGAATGCAGCAACTATGGATTTAAAAAATATGAAACTGTGAGCCAAAATAAATCTTCCCTCTTCTAAATTGATTTTCTCAGTTATTTGTCATGGCAATGGAAAGCTAACTAGTATTGCTTCTATTTTATGCAGGTATAATTCAAGTATATGATATAGTTCTTCCCCAAGTCTAGAATGTTTAATAGAAATTAGACAGGCATAAAGTCAGAACAAGAAAACCCACTAATTTTCCACACACTTGAGCAAGACATACCAATCTGTAAGGAACAAGTAACCACCTGCCTCACCACTCCATTTCCTAATTTGTTAAACCACCATCCTATCTAGAGTACTAAAATCATTTATTCATTTATTTTATTTTAATAATAATGCCATTAAAATGTATTTTAACATATTTTTAATTAAAAAATGATAGATGCTGATTTTTCATTTTTAAATTTGTTCTAATTTGTTATACATGACAGTAGAATGCATTTTGGTACATTGTAAACAAATGGAGCCCAATTTCTCGTTCCTCTGGCTATACATGGTGCAGAGTCACACTGGTAGTGTAATCATACTTATATATGGGGTAATAATGTCCTTCTCATTCCACCATCCTTCCCATCCCCACATCTCCTTCCTTCCCCTCATTCCCCTCTTCCAAGTCCAAAGTTTTTTTTCATTCTACCCTACCCACCCCATTTTGGATCAGCATCCACTGATTATTATTATTATTATTTGGGGGTTTGACTTATCTCACTTAGCATAATATTCTACAGCTTCATCCATTTATCTGCAAATGCCATATTTTTATTCTTCTTTAAGACTAAGTAATAGTCCATTGTGTACATATTCTGCATTTTCTTTATCCATTCATCTGTTGAAGGGCATCTAGATTTGCTCCCCATAGTTTAGCTATTGTGAATTGAGCTTCTATAAACATTGATGTGGCTGTTTCACTGTAGTATGCTAATTTTAAATCCTTAGGAAATAAATCAAAGAGTGGGATAGTTAAGGTCAAATGGTGGCTTCATTCCAATTTTTGCTGAGGAATCTCCATATTGTTTTCCAGAGTGGTTGCACTAATTTGTAGTCCCACCAGCAATGCATAATTGTACCTTTTTCACCACAACATCATCAACACTTATTATTGGTTGTGATACATGATAATGTTAAAAAAAAACAGGAAAAAATAAACAATAAAAAATAGATAACCAAATTCAATGTATACATATATAGTGTAATTATCTTGCTGTTGTCTGTACAGATTGTTACTTTGATATCTTTACTATGACTTGTTCATTAATCTTCCTAGATGAATAGATTGATTTTTTTTTTAAACTGGGTAGTTTTCAAGCATTATTTGAGTAATACTTTCTGTTCCTGTTTCTCTCCCTGTATTTCTGGTATTCCTATTAAGTATATATTGAGGTACATATGGTGTCCTATGTTTCTCTGAAGTTCTAAGTATTTTTCTTTATTCACTTTCTCCCTGCTTTTCAACATTGTATAATTTCTATCAATCTGTCTTTAAGATTTTTGACTGTTTCTCTCAATAGTCTGCTATGATTTAGATATGAAGTGTCCCCCCAAAAGCTCATGTGTAAGACATTGCAGGAATATTCAAAGGTGAAATGATTAGATTATGAGAGCTGTAACCTAATCCATTTGATGGATTGATAATTTGAATGGATTAATTGTGGTAGGGTGAGGCTGGGAGAAGTGGGTCACACAGGGTGTACCTTTGGTATTGTATTATGGCTGAATCCTTGCACTCCAGCTCTCTCTGCTTTCTGGCTGTTGTGAACTGAGCAGTTTTTCTCTGCCATACCCTTTCTCCACAATATTCTGCTACATTTAGTTCCCAGAGCAATGAAGTTGGCCAAGCATAGACTAAACCTCTGAAACTGTGAGCCAAAGTAAATTTTGAAGTTTTTCTTGTCAGGTATTTTGATCACAGTGACTAACTTCTGACTAACACACAGCCCAAATGTGTTAAGCCCCTCTAGTGGATTTTAAAATTCACTTATTGTACTTTCTCAATCAAAGAATTTCCACTTGGCTCCTCTTTATCATTTTTGCTTTTTTATTGAGTCTATTTGATGACACATTGTCTCCATGCCATCCCTTACTTCATTAATCGGAGTTTGCCTCAGCTCTTGTGCATGTATACAATGGCGACTTTGAAATCTTTGTCCACTAAATCTGACCTGGTCATCCTCACAGGCAGTTTCTTCTACTTGCCTTTTGCCTATTGTGATACATGTTACTATTTCATATTGTTGTTAAAAACTGAGCATTTTTCTCAGCTTTAAAGAAGAATAAAATTATGGCATTTGCTAGTAAATGAATGGAGTTGGAGAAGATCATGCTATGCTAAAAAAGTCAATCCCAAAAACCAAAGACCGAATATTTTCTCTGATATGCAGATGCTAATTCACAATAGGGGGTGGGGCACTAGGGAAGAATAGGGTTACCTTAGTTTATGTAGAGGGCAGAGAAAGGAGGGGAGAAGAGGCAATAACAGGATAGGAAGAATAGTAGAGTAAAATAGACATTATTACCTTATGTACATATATGACTGCATGACTGAAGTGATTCTACAACATGTACAACCAGAAAATGAGAAATTATACCCCATACATGTATATCAAAGTGCACAAATGCATTCTAATGTATAATTTATTAAAACAAATTAAAATTTTTTAAAAGACTGAACATTTTAGATTTTTTTTGTGCTAGTTTTGCATACATACTTCCTTTCCCTTCTCTGTACTTTTTGCTATTAGCTTGTTTGTTTTGTAGTGTACCTAGGATGTCTTGTGAATCTGCTCCCTCTGCAGTATGAAGCATTGCTATGTGTGGTGGTAGTGGAGGGCAGCCTTGGCCATGTGCACAGTCATCCTGTGATGTTACTAGTTTTGTCAGGGCTCCTTCCCACTGTCACTTTCCCTTATCTCCACATGCTGCTTGCTTCATTTGTGGTCATTCTCTCAACATGCTCCTGTCCTTTAGGTTTACTAATTACTTACTAATTTCTCTATTGTTTTCAGGAATACTCTGTACATAAATTCTTCAGCAGTCTGATACAATTAAATTTGGGCTGGGTTAGTTTTGGAGGCCAGTCATCAATTTGTTCAGAACCCAGGAGGGCTCTTTCTCTGGTTCCCTTTGGTGAAGTAGATGGTCTGTGGTTTAGTTTATGAAGGAGATATTTTCTAGAACTCTTTGAGAAGATCATCCCACATCTCTCTAAAAGAGCACCCAAATTTTCTTTTCTTATAGACTACCCATTCTGTGAAAACTCTCTAAACCACTACATGCTCAGTTGGAAGTGACAGCAGTCTCTTTTATTCTATTTGATTCTTCTCTGCAAGTGATTAACAGTGAAGGCTGACAGGACCTTCATAGTCTCAGTCTGCTATGCTGACAAGTCACACCTCCATTGTGTAGGCTGGGGGTGGGTAGGTAGAAAGAAGACTCCAACTCCTTGGTCACAGTCACCAGGAATTTAGCCCCTTAAATTTAGAGTTGGAGAGGATGAGAAAAGCTGGTGGGCTACCCATCCTGAAGTGTCCTTTGAGCCACATCCACTTGGAGTGGAGCTTCCTTCAAGCTTCTCTGAGTGTTGGAATAGGGAGGGAGGGTTCAAGGTGTAGCTCAAATACCAGAGACTCTCACTGTTTACACTAATATTTAATTGAGTTTTTTGAATAAATATTGTATAGGCCCTTTAGACAAGTTTTAGAATTTTTTTAAAGAAGATTTTAAGAGTTTCTGACAACTTGGCTTGTTTCCATGAGAGTGGCCCACAGAAATTCTAACCAGCTTCTGTATATTTATCAGTAAACAAGTTAGAGTCATCACAATACAGTGTGGCATTCTGCTTTTAAGAAAATATTAGAAAATAAATTAAAAATATTCTGTGCATATTATTTTCTTTATAATATTAAATACTTTTAAGTCACAATTTTTAATGGCTACTCTGCCATTTCACCCTAAGAAGGTACAACCAATACTCTAGGGAGCCTATTAACTATTATTGCTGCCACATATTGCTCCTTTTATTTCCTTTTCCTCCTTTCCTTCTTTCTTCCCTCCTTTTCTCCTTTCCTTCCTTTTCCTTCTTTCCTCTTCCTCCTTTCCTCCTTTCCTTTTCCCTTCTTCCCTTATTTCTTCCTGTTTTCTTTCTTCTCTTCCATGCTTTTCTTTTTTTCTTGGTTTATTTTTCATTTTTCCTTCCTTCTTTCATATCTCTCCAAATACCTATTATCTATCTATCTATCTATCTATCTATCTATCTATCTATCTATCTATCTCTTCCTTTCTCCTCTCTCCTCCTCCCTCTTCATTTTTCTCTCTTCTCTCTTTCTCCCTCTCCTCCTCTGTTCTTTCATTCCTCCTCCTCCTCATCATCATCATTCTTCTTTTCCTTCTCCTCCTCCTCCTCCTCCTCCTTCTTCTTCTTCTTCTTCTTCTTCTTCTTCTTCTTCTTCTTCTTCTTCTTCTTCTTCTTCCTTCTCTCTCTCTCTCTCTCTCTCTCTCTCTCTCTCTCTCTCTCTCTCTCTCATTTCTTTTTTTTGAGCAGAACTGTCAGGGCTGGCCTTGAACTCTTGGATTCAAGTGATCCAGCTGAACCTCCCAAAGAGCTGGGATTATAGGTACAGCTTCTGTGCCTGGCTTTCTGCTACCAGTTTTCCCTGCCATGCTATGCTTAGTGAAAAGAGCAAGATGTGATCATAGTTTACCTTCATGATGATGCTATTTCTTCGTCAAGACCCTTTTCCAGAATCCCATTGTTTATGGGCAAAGCATTGAACATGGTGACACATGATTTGGCATAGCATTCAGGATTTCTCACAGATTACCCCAACCAATTCATTCTATCAATAATCTTACAGTTTCTTCCAATATAGACACTGATCTATCTTAAGGTTGCCTTTCAAAGTCTTGCTGCTGAGTTGTGCTTTGGTGTTTTGCCATCACAAATTTCTACCTCCCTCTGTAAGAGAATTATTGCTTGTGGATCTTTTCCTGAACCTCCAGCAAATCTCCTTAAATCTCCCTTACAGACAACTCCTTATTATGGGTATTTTCAAGGAAATTTATTATAGGTTATAATCATCTCTTTAGAAATTTCTTCAGATATTATTTTAGACATCTTCACATTCTCCCTTATTTCCTTTCTCCTTTTTATTAAATATGCCCTATGTGCCCAGCACCCTGTAAAAGTCCATATTTATTTTCCTCCCTGAGCTGTAGGTGTAATTTTTTAGATACATCATCCTGTTTTTCATTAATGAAAACATGTGGAGAGTGTTTTTTTATTAAGTAAGCTTGCTTATTACTAGTACTTATTTACACTTTATTAAAAATGAAACTAACGTAGAGGTGGCATAGGAGTATCAAGCAGTGAATGGCCACTTAAAGAAATACCATGAGACAGGACACTATGGCCTATGACATTTGGGGATGTGGGTATGGCAGCTTCCTTTTATGAAATTTGAAAACTTTTTTTTCTGTACACAAAGAGAGAAAAGAAGTAGAGACATATATTTTAAGAGAACACTGTATATCTATTAAATAACTATGAATAGGTTCTCACCTACTAGCTTACAGAGAAAAACTGAGTAAGATTATAAGCCAGAATCAAATTTATCTGCCTTCGACAGAATATTCTTAGAGAATATTTCAAGTTTGCTGTATTTATGGCATTAATGGAAAGGGAAGGGCAGGTGAATCATGAGCAGGGGCTAATTAAATATATCAAGACTGCCATGTTTAGTGAAATAGAGCTTAAGTCTTTCATAAACATTTTGTCCATTAATTTGAGCTAAATCTTTATTTTCTCTGATTCTGTTCTGGCCATTTTTAAACCTACTATATCATTTTCTCTGCAAAATCTGTATATGAAAATCCTGAAATAAGAGAGATGCTCATGATAGTGGAGTCTTCTATGAACTCTTGGGGTAAAGATTTTTAAGTTTTACCATCTGTACTCTGTCAATTTTGCAAAAATGGCCAAGCATAAAGAAGATAAGCTTTGAGATGCTCAGAGGTAATGCATTAGTCTTCTTGGACTGCCATGACAAAATAATGTAAACTGTTTGACTGAAACAACAGGCATTTATTTCTCACAGTTCTGAGGGCTGCAAGTCCAAGATCAAGGTATCAGAAGACTGGGTTTCTTGTGAGAGCTCTCATTGTTGCTTGCAGACCAGCACTCATTGTGTCTTCACATGGCAAAGAGCCAGAGAGTGACCTCTGGTTTCTCTTCCTTTAAAAAACAAAAACTAAGGACACTGATATCACCATGGCAGCCCAATCTTCAAGACCTTATCTAAATCCAATTTCCTCTCAAAGTCCCCATTCACAAATACTATACCTGTAGGTGTAGGGCTCCAACAAATGAATCTAAGGAAAAATGAGCACTCAGTATACATTTACTATGTGATCTGAAGGTATTAGTGGAGCTCTTCACCCAGTCTCCTAGCATGTGTATTTCTACATGCTAGGAAAAGGGTTATCCACTATACCCTAAGAATCTCTGGTCAACAGTACTCTCAGAAGGTGCAGCCACAAGGACCACACAGTAATATATATTTATTTTCTTTCTCCATCCCTCCCTCTTTTTCTATATCAGCTGTTTTGGAGACAGAATTCACATGCAATTAACCTTTTGGATATATACAATTTAATGGAAGAATCTCAGTAGGTTTTGTGCAAGAACTATCTTGGAATAAAACAAAAATATGATAGAGAATCCTTGGTTATCAATTAGTGGCAGTGCCTCAACTCACTAAAAAAAATAAAGTATGCTTAGGCTATGGATCTATGACTTTGAACATCTTGGTTATTTTTTGAGAAATGCTTCATGGACAATTCTAAATAAATGTTATTTTTTCTTCATTTATATACAGGTTTCAATCATTTATATAGTTGATTGGATTCTTGTATTCAATTCAATTCAAATTGAGTTTATTTGCACTATAACAAAGTGGGCAATAATTTCACTGGACACTCGCATTTAACTGTAACAAGTAAAATGAATTTTATGAAGAGGATCATGAAGATGGAATGAAGGAAGGGAGAGGAGAAAAGGAAAGGGGGATAAGTCAATACTGTCCTAGCCTCTAATAGGAAAGCTCTGTGCTTAGTTTGGAGTTTATTTGTAAAGTGGCATCTAACTTCCATTGTATGTCTTGTTTAGGAACTATGTGTGGAGATGGTGATGGTCTTATTCCTGTACTTTGTGTGCTTTCAATACACATACAGGCGGCTGCAGTGATGAGGAATAATAAATCAGATGCTGAGCTCATGGCAGGAGTTACAAATTATTCAGGACTCTCACACAGGAGCTTTGACTAAGAATATCCAGGTGCTTCTCTGATCAATCACCAGTTAGAATAACTGCCTCAGCCTGCTAAGAAAAATCAGACAAGGTAAGGCTATCTCATAATCTTGCCAGAATAACCTTATGGTAGATGAAATCTGCAAAGAAACCTATTCATGAAACTCATGAGTGATGGGATGCTTTTCAGGCCACTTCTTCTAGTGCAAATTTTGAGCATATCAACTGAATCTTTCCTCATTCTAATAGAAGTAATTGTCATAAAATGATCTTTGAAGACTTTTATTTGTCAGGTTTTTATGTTTTTGTGGTAAGAACATTTAACATGAGACCTATCTTCCTAACAATTTTTAATACACAATATACTATCATTAACTATTGGCATAATGTCATATAGCACATCTCTTGATCTTAACTGAAAATCCATGCTTTTTAAACAGAATCTCCCATTTTCCCCGTTCTTCTCCCCCAACTTCTGGCAACCACCATTGTACTCTACATTTCTGGGTTTAACCACTTTTGAAAACTCGTATAAATGGAATCTTACAGCACATGTTCTTCTGGGTCCAGCTTATTTCACATACATAATGTTCTCCTGGTTACCTGTGTTACCACATATGGTAGGATTTCCTTCCTTCTTTAGACTGAATAATATTCCATTGTATACAAGTGCCACACTTTCTTTATCCATTAATCTGTTGATGATCAGATCAGTAATCAAAAAGCTCCTAACAAATAAAAGCCCAGGAACAGTTTTCTTCACAGGCACATTCTACCAAATATTTAAACCAACCAATACCAATAATTCTTAACTACTCCAAACAATTGAAAAAGGATGAATATTTCCAAAGTTATTTTATGAGGCAAGCATTACCCTGATATTGAAGACTCACAAAGATAATACAAGATAAGAAATGTAAAGAGTCCCCTGCTAAGTATAGATGAAAAAAAAATCTCAAGAAAATACTAGCAAACTTAACTCAATACCACATAAAAAGGATTATGCAACCAGAACCAAGTGGAATTTATTCTTGGGATGCAAAGATGATTCTTCATGTGGAAAATTTAATGAACATACCACATTAACAGAATGGAGAAGAAAAAAATATGTGATCCTCTTAATCAATAGCTAGCAGAAACAGTTAGAAAGCTTATTTTGGAGATGAACTTGTTGGTTGTTCAATATTAAGTGATTGTCTCTGTACTCAAAATATTGTTAGTCAGTTTGAATTATATTTTTAGAAAGCAAAATGCACTTTGTTTAATTAGAATATTAAAACCTTAATTAAGGGCTGGGGGTGTACCTCTGTGGCATAGGTCTTGCCTAGTATATGCAAGGCCTTAGGTTCTATCTATCCCTAGTCCTGCACTGTGTGTGTGTGTGTGTGTGTGTATGTGTGTGTGTGTGTGTGTGTGTGTGTGTGTGTGTGTGAGAGAGAGAGAGAGAGAGAGAGAGAGAGAGAGACTTCCTTTTTCTATTCTTTTATTAAGTAATCTAAAACTGAACACTGTACTGTAAACATAAGTGTTCCCAATTTTTACAGTGATCACTTTGACTATGTAGGACTTCTTTTTAATTCCTTTGAACTTGGTGTCAAACAAGAATAGCCCTACATTAATCAGATGTTCTCAAATGGTGATCCTAAGAAAGGGGAGTACATCTGTGAAAAGGGAGCATTTTTATCATTGTCATTATCATTAATCCTTATTGTTGTCTAATCTCATAATCCATGTGTAAGTAGTATTCCACCTACATAGTAAAGTAATCTGAGTGAACTTTCTAAAATACATACTATAGAAACCTGTTTATTGGTAAGACTAATATGTTTATAATTTGATGACTTCCAAATAAAGTTAGAAAGAATTGAACTATGAACCTTAGGAAAACAAAGGAAGAGATCTTTCAGATATTGTGAAAATTAGGTATTTGGAGTTCTGAGTGTCTGAGCATTAAGATGTCATTATATTTGTAGATGATTGAAACAAATCTCTCAATTTCTTAAATTCACATCTCACTGCAGTGTGGCTTTATGGACTCTTACTAAGAGTTAGAAATGTTTTCCCCATTTACTTCTCTGGACCGGCAATGACCAAAAGGATGTTTGCAACAACTGATCCCAGGCCTCAAGTGGTCTTATGGTTTCTTCTTCCCACCTTTTGGAATGTGTTCCTTCTGATTGAGGAAGTTTGGACCAGCCTCTTGAGGTGAAAGGTTACATAGAATTGAGATGAGATCTTCCAATTGAGGACATCCTGGAAGAGCCAGTTTCCAGGAGAATAGCCACATGAAAAAATCTCAAATAAGATATGCAAAGAACTTTTCAGCTGAAACTGCCCCAAAGAGCATTATGAACAAATATAACTGCTGTTTTTAGCCACTAAGATTGGGGGAAAGGTGTTTTCCATCTTTATACATTTTCTTTTTTTTAATTTGCTCTTTTTAAATATACATGACAGTAGAGTGTATTTTGACATATTATAAATACATGGAGAATAACTTTTCCTAATTAGGATCCCATTCTTGTGGTTGTACATGATGTGGATTTTCATTTGTTGTTAATTTGTCAGAATGTTCTCTCTGATATGGGTGGTATTTTGTTCCACAGTGATAAATAATGCAATTATGCTAAATGCCATGGTACAGTGTTAAGTCTAATAACAAAGACTTTGATTTAGTAATAATGATAATTTTCCCTTCAAATTTGTGTTTAACTGGTTTTGTGTTTTTGATTAGCATTATCAATTTACAGTTGTTCTTACAGGCATTATATCTGTTAGCCAATTCTGCTATATTGGCTTCCATGAGCTTCCTGACCCTATGACCAATAATATCTCTCATTCTAAATCTGGCCTTCTATCTATGCAGAGAGTGAAAGCCTCAAGGGTCTATTATTTATTGGTCTTTAAATTTCCAGTTCCCAGCATAGTGACTTCCACATGTAGTACTTGGTAGGTGATTATTGATTGACTGGGTTCATCTCTGTTGTGCTTCTTCCAAATTCCACAGTCATCACTGACAGGTAACTCATTCTCTTGACTTCTAGATCCAGAAAATTGCCTTATCCATGACAGATAATCAATCCCTGCTTAGGGATTGATGGATGCCTTTTTCTTATTTCTCTAATCTCTGTCAAAGAAAAATAGAAAAAAGTTATATGTAAAAATAAATTATTTTATTTTCATAGGAGCTGGAAAAGTCAAGAGTACATTTATCATTTTCAATAGATTCTTGGCTCATACTTCAGCATGTTAAAAGGAAAAGTACCTGTCAGGCACTGGGAGCATTTTACAGTGAGAAGAGAGGCATCATTTTCAGGGACACATCAGGTAATTAAACTATTAAAACTTTTAATTTCTACTGATATTTTTAAATGGTGTATGCATTACAAGTTCTGAAATAAGCAAAAGTTTCCTCCCTTCATTAAACAGACTGGCTGGCAGCTTGTTCCTGATATATATCAATCTCCTCCATCCCTTACTAGAACCGTTGATTAAGAAGAGAACCTGAGTGGGTATAGTAGCATGGACTGGAAGAACTCTAGAGAAGATAAAGCAACATGGCTTCATAGAGTAAAAATTAGCACAACAAGCAGTAGAAAAGGACCATCAGAGCTCTAGAATTCTGCACACCATCCCATTGTGTTTATCAAATTCCCACAGCTTCATTAGATTCCCTACAATTCTCTTTAAACTGATAAAAGAGCACTCTGTTTTGGAGAAAAAGGACATTGCCTGATGCATGACATATTGTCAATTGAACCTTTGAGGTATATTTAAAGGTGTCAGTGTTGGAGATTTTGTGAGCATCCAGAAGGGGATGTGCTCTCTAGGGGATTACATGTCCTGGTGGATCCATTAAGATCTGGAACTCATATACAGGAACCAGGCCAGTGACAGAGAGACCTGGAGACAGGCCAGTCCTAATAATTGAAAAGTTCCTTTTACAGGCTCATTCTGACCCTGAGCATAAATGAAATACAATAAACTCTCATGTAGATTATGAGATCCAGATGTCTGAAATAGGAATTAAAGTTTGCTGAATGTCTTTATTTCAATATGGGCTGAGGGACTAAGTATTATATTCAAAGATATTTTGGAAGTCCAATTTGATCTGAAAGGAGAATGAAATTCCAAATTCACAGATATTTGTTTTGGGCTGATATTATAAATAATCTTATGAACATTAAACTTATTTCTAGAATTTAAATAAAATATGCCAGTAGTTACATTTGATGGATAACACTACAACATCCTGCAATGTCTGGTAAATATCTCTCCATTACTGATCTTTTATAATGCAGTTACAAAGTCTGTCTTGAACCTGGAGCTGAGGCTACTGGGAGCCATCACTCATTTAGCAAAGAGAACCCTTGCTTTATTCTCAACCAGGATGGAATTCCCATTTTTTCAGGATAATTAGATCTCTGCTTTCCTTTAATCCAGACTCTTTTAAACCAGATGAGCTTTCCTAGGGCACAGTGTCCCTACATGTCTGTCCCAGCTGTGAGCAGAGATACAAACCATCATAACAACAATAACGATGACCAGCTCTCAACCCTTTCTCCAAAGTCAGCTCTCCCAAACCATTTCTGTGTGGTTGTTAAAGACTGAGAGAAGACAACAAGTAATGCTGAAGTTAGGATGTTGGAAAGTTGGCTCCATTGTGAAGCATAATCCTACAATCTGGTATGGTGATGTTTCTGATTTTTATTTCCAGACTAGTTGCACAGTGATTTTTTAGTCCTGAAGAGTATCCCATTTTCCAGTCTAATCAGCAGCATAGGCTGCTGTTTTCTCTTTTTTTTTCTGTTTCAGAGTTGATATTCTATTCAAAAGAAGGCATGTATATAAGTTTTTGCAGTTTCTGTGAGTTACTCCATTATTTTGTTACATGTGATCATCTTCTCATCACTGAATGAATCAGGCTTGAAAAAATAGTATTTATGAGACAGTGTTCATTTTCAAAAGTCACAAGGACCTATTTGCATCTCAGAGGCTACACTGCATGGTTCATTATCGTCTTGCTGCACTCTTCTCATCTTTCTAGATGAGGAATTTTTAAGTAAACGTAGTTTGCAGAGGTTTCTGTTTTCAAGCATAGACATAGTTTGCAGCTCTCCTCCTCATGATTCATTCAAGAAGCAAGCAAATGACTAACATTCTTTTTAATTCCTTTGAACAAAACAAATGGCTGGGTTGCATACATATAGATCTTTTTTTAAAAATTCTGAAATACCAAGTATTGAACAGAGGTATGGTGGACAAACACTCTACTACTGAGCTGTATCCACAGCCTAATTGCACATGTATCTATGTTTAGGTACACTCCTGAGGAGACAGTCAGATATGCAGAAAAGGGCTAATGCATAGCTTTCCTTTGTTTTTCAGCATATGGAAATTTTATAAAGAATACATGAAAATGTTTAAATCTTGATTTTTAATTATTTAATCATTCTTTGTAGATCTTTATTATTATTTCCTTGTAAATTTTGTTGGGCAGTTATTGAGTTCCTTATTTTTTTCTAAATTTTTAGTTAGACTGAATGACATTGAGGGCTTTTGAGAATACATACATACACAAATACTTTTATCCCCCTAACCATGTCAGGTATTCCCCAATTTATTGGTCCTCTTATATTGGTAGAATTTAAGAATATTTAAATGAAAACCAAAATTAGTTGTGTCTTTTGCACATTTATTCAGCATTCTGCTCTGAGATCTGTAGATAAATGCAGAGTGAAAGAGGACAGTGGGTACATGTCTAGGAACACAAACAACTTAGGAATTACTCAACCTTAGAAAAACAAGCTTTTATTTCTGGTCACTCAGTGGTGGGATGTGCTGGCCAGCCTGCTGTTCCTTTGTAGCTCTTTTCATATTCTGTTTGCCCCACTGAGTAGAGGTGAATCACAGCAAGTCAGTGACGGTCCTTGAGTAATTGAGGATCTGAGATAGCCCTATTTCCTTACACACTTTTTTCTCTTATAGAGAAACTTATTGAAAATTAAAAGAAATATATTTTCTCAGTTTTTGAGCTTGTTCTATGTGTGGTATCTTTTCATTTCCAAGGATAAATTTATACAAAGTAGTTTAAATATCATTATTCTTAAGATAACACATATTCTTTCTGTCTTCTTACACTTGGAGTGACATTAACAACAGTGGAATGCTAGAATTTATGGATTAGTTTTTATTTCTACTAATAGTCCAGTCATTGGTATCAGCCTATAAATTGCTGATTACTTTCAGCATAAAAGTTTTTCTACATTCAAATCAAGATGACACATCACACAAGGGGAGGAAAAGAGAAAATTGGGGCAGAGAGAGAATAGAAAAACAGGTTGGGATGAAATGGAATTGCTTTCCAAATGAGAATATTATGGTTCACAATTTATTTTCTCTGTTTATAACACTCAGAGCATTTTCAAGGACATTTCCTTTGCTTAAAATTTAGTTGTTCAAATGAATATTTAAATATTTTACTTGGTTTTGAAATCTCAGTTATTAGAATGATTTCATATTTATAGAAGTCCAACTTTTAAATGATTTTGGGACATGGATTGGATCTGGAATTAGTGTTATAGCTTGGATCTGGAATATTCCCCAAAGCTCATGTGCTAGATAGCACAGCAATGTCTACATGTTGGGATCCAGATTCGTGGATTAAGCTATTGGATGGATTAATCATTCAAATGGACTACTGGGTATTAACTAATCAGGTGGAGCATAGCTGGAAGAAGTAGGTCATCAGGAGCTTGACCTTGGGAACTTTATCTGTTCCAGGTCCCTTCCTCACTTTCTGCTTCCCAGCTGCCTTGACCTGAGTAGCTTTCCTCCATCATGCCCTTCTTCCATAATGTTCTGCCTTACCCCAGGTCCAGGAGAAAGGAGTCAGCCAACCATGAACTGAAACCTCAGAAACTGAGCCAAAATATTTCTTTACTCCTCTAAGTTATTCTTGTAAGATACTCTGGTCTTAGTGGCACAAAGCTGACTAACACAATTGGATATGTGTGTGGACGGGTAATGTATGTGTGGCTCATCTGTGTGTAGATTTGTGTTTACCTGCTTGAACACAAATGTGCATGAGCAGGTGTTTATGTACAAATGTGTATAAATGTTATGACTAGTGAATATTTAGGGGTATAATTGGGTACATAAGTGTGCATGTGTCTATATGTGTAGGTGTAGAGGCATATGTGGTTTATGTTTACATGTATATTTATATATGTGTGTGTGTATGTATATGAGAGAGGTGTGTATTATGTGGATATGGTAGTGTGTTGTCATTCTTTTTGTTTTGCAGCATAAACAACCTAAACTCTCAAACTTGAGAAATGTTATGGCTATCACAGGATCCAAGAGTTTATGTTTGTTACATTTTAGACCATTACCATCTCAATTTATAGTATTGAAAAATAAAACATAAAATTACAAAATAAATGATCTGGCTTTTACATTTAACTAACAGTATTCTCTTTGTTAAATACAGACATTATTTTTCTTATGTTTTCATCAGACAAGTGGCCTCAGAAAAGTAAATTTTCATTCTAAAGACTACACTAATTTGAACATCATTAGTTATCGGGTTTGGGAAATATAATTTTTAATACCTATGAGCTTCATTACTACTCTGACATGTTTTCTTTTGTTGTTTGTAGTATTAGTGGTAGTCATGATGTTAAGTGATACAATGACTGGAGATAATTTTTTAATTATCTGAAAACAGAATTAGGAAAAATTATCTGGGCATACTCTGGTGAACTAAGAAAATGTCTTTAGCCATATGATGTCTTCTCTTTAGTGTAAAAGGAAAAAAATAGATTTTTAACTCAATGACTAGTTATTTTGAATGGGTAAAGAACTCAAAAAGCTAAGCACCAAAAAAAAAAACAAATAACCTAATCAACAAATGGGCCAGTGACCTGATCAGACACTTCTCTGAAGAGGATATAGAATCAATCATCAAATATATGAAAAAATGTTCATCATCTCTAGCAATTAGAGAAATGCAAATCAAAACTACTCTAAGATTTCAGCTCACTCCAGTCAGAATGGAAGCTATTATGAAGACAAACAACAATAAGCGTTGGCGAGGATGTTGCTGGTGGGACTGCAAATTGGTGCAGCCAATATGGAAAGCAGTATGGAGATTCCTTGGAAATCTGGGAATAAAACCACCATTTCACCCAGCTATCCCTCTCCTCAGTTTATACCCAAAGGACTTAAAATCAGCATATTACAGGGACACAGCCACATCAATGTTCATAGCAGCACAATTCACAATAGTTAAACTGTGGAGCCAACCTAGATTCCCTTCAGTGGGTGAATGGATTAAAAAAGTTGCATATATACATAATGGAATTTTACTCATCAATAAAAGAGAATAAAATCATGGCATTTTCAGGTAAATGGATGGCATTGGAGAAGATAATGCTAAGTGAAGTTAGCCAATCCCCAAAAATAAATTCCAAATATTTTTTCTCAGGTAAGGAAGTTGTCATATTGGGGTAGGAAGGGGGAGCATGGGAGGAATAGACAAACTCTAGACAGGGCAGAGGGGTGGGAGGGAAAGGGAGGCAGGGGGTTAACAAGGATTGTGGTATATGATATTCATCATTGTCCAAAGCACATGTATGAAGACACAAATTTGTGTGAACATACTTTATATGCAACCAGAGATATGAAAAAATGTGTTATATATATATATATATATATATATATATGTGTGTGTGTGTGTGTGTGTGTGTGTGTAATATATATATGTAATATATATGTATAATAAGAATTGTAATGCATTCCACTGTCATTTATTTTTTTTTTAAAATCAGTAAAAATGTTTATCTAAAATAGAAGCAAAAATTAAGTACAAAGGTATAAACTTTAAGAAGATAAATGCAAGATGTATATGCTGAAAACTACAAAACAAGGTGAAAGAAGAGATTTAAGTAAAAGAGTAACAAAATATACTTAAATACAAAATCTCAGTATTGTTAAAAGTACCAGGTATTCTAATTGAGATTTATACCATCATTGCACTTCCAATGAAAATCCCAGAAGGCTTAAAAATATTGTGGCAAGTTTATTCTAAAACTTTGATGAAAGGTAGAAGAACCAGAGTAGCCAAACACACTTATGAAACACAATGAAGTTAGAGGACATAAACTGCCCAATTACAAGGCTTACTATTAAGGAATAGTATTGAAGAAATAGTGGTTTTGGTAAAGGTCCAACACACGGATCAATGGAATGAATAGAGAGCCGCCAAATAGATGCACACAAATATATTCAGCTGACTTTTGACAAACGTACAAAGGCAATTCAAGTATGATGTAGTAATAATCGGCTGTTCCACAGCAGGGAAATGAATCTTGATATGTATTTCATACCTTTTACAAAAATTGAACCCAAATAGACTATAAACTTAAAAGTAAAATATAAAACTATAAATGACTATAACAAAGCCTAGGAGAAAAAATGAGTATGGCTTTGGATTTAATGGTGAACTTTTAGGAAAAAATAATTGCCACAAGCACAATCTGCAAAAGAAATATACTGAAAAAGTAGATTTTATCAAATTTAAAAATATTCACTCTGTAAAATCACTGTTACAAGAGACAAAAATTAGGACAAACTAGGAGAAAATATTAGCAAACTATGTATCATATAAAATTTTGCATCCAATGAGAAAATATTAGCAAACTATGTATCATATAAAAGTTTGTATCCAAGTATATAAACAACATTTAAAATAAAACTTATAAAGCAAACAATCCAATTTAATGGGCGAAAGATTTGAGCATGAGTATCACAAAAGAAGATATAGAAACATCAAGTAAACATAAAAACATTGCTATTATTATTATTATTATTATTATTATTATTAAGGAAATGAAAGTTAGAATCTCAGTAGAACATTAGTATACCCTTATTAAAATGAAAATATCCAGTGCTGGTGAGGATTAGATCAACAAGCATTCTCTTTTTTATATTTATTTTTTAGTTTGGGTGGACACAATATCTTTATTTGTTTACATGGTGCTGAGGTTTGAACCCAGTGCCTCACGCATGCTAGGTGAGTGCTCTACCTCTGAGCCACAACTTCAGCCCCAAGTATTCTCTTTTAGCTGACTTGAAAGAAGCACCAATTGCCAAAGCTGACACAATCTGAGAGGCAAAATATATGATAATCTATCACAACCTAACTTAAAATATAAATATGAGTTTATACTATATATAAACTTATATATAAATTGTTAAATAAATGAGAAGAAATAAATCTTCCCAATGAAGAATTTCAAATAACCTATAGGAAAAGTGAAATAAATAAAAAATTACCTTTAGAATACAATAGTAATATTTGCTCTTGGGGACATCCACTGATGGATCTTTATTAATGAGTGAAACTTGAATAAAAAGTAGAATATTTGCAAAACTTCAAAGTATTTTTGACCAGTTACTGCAGTGATATTAATGTAGATCCACAAATTCTACTTCCAGAAGGTGGGGTTTAATTGACCTCCCCTTAAATGCCAGCATGGCTTCATGATTCAGATTTAATATATATAACATGGAAGGGAAAAGCAATACTTCATAGTAGTTAAACCTAGCAGACATGACTTTGACCAAGTAGTTGTGGTTAACTTCTTCAGTGATACCTCATCCCCACCTGTTATGATAAAAATATCTCCTCACCTCTATATTCTTCTTTCCCCAAATCCTACACACAGCACTCTAAAAACATGAAGAACAAGAGAAAGTGACCTAACATTTTGGAAGTACTGAAAGAAAAGAACCATCAGAAATGAAAAGGAAAGAAAGACATCTACAGATGAAAAGAAATTTGTGTAATAATTTGGTTTTAGTAAACTAATTCTTAAAAATGTGCTAAATAAGTAAATTCTCTAAAAAGAAATTCATAATAGAAGACAGCTTTGAACTTCAGAAGGAAAAGAATGCCAGGTAAAAAAAGGTGGGGTACATATCGTAGATCGTGCTTCTCATATGTTTTTAAAATCCTATTTGATATGGTGAGAAACGGAGCATGGCCTTGTCTCCCCATCCCCACCCCACCCTCTGGGGACCTCCTGCCCTAGGTCGGCAGGTGAGCTAGGGGCCCACAGACTGGCCATAGCCTTTGTGCTGTAGACCCCCTGGAGCTCTCTCTGCAACTGCCTACTGGCTGACCCAGACTGTGAAAAACCAGTGAGCCTATCCCCCTTGGTGGATGACCTGATGGCCGCAGCCACTGTTGGACCTTGGGAGGTGTGGGGTGTCCTGGCCCAATCCTCTCTGACCCAGCCAAAGCCACTGCTGAACATGTGGCACCTTCTGGTGGCAGTGGTCATTTCCTGGTCTGGGGAGAATGGTGGCCAACCAAACACCTAGGAGGTCAGCAGGGACTTTGAGGGCCCAAGAGCTATGGCATGCATTGGACAGTGAAGCTGTGCAGACTACGGCACCCCAACACCCATGACAGCTCTGTGCTAGCTCCTCTACAAGGCAAACAAGGGCCTTAAATGCCCTGGAAGGTGAGTAGAATCCCAGGCTACAATGGGTGGAACAGTTAGTGACCTGGGATGATTGTGCTCCTAATACCAAAGAAAGAAAAGGTGCTCCTAATACCACAGGATAACATATGTATTTGACCAATTGGAAGTGCCCACCACCCTTTGTGAACATTTACTAGCAGTTTTTAGAAGGCCTATGTATATAATATGAAAAAACTGCTCCCAATTTTCCACACCCCACAACACACAACCTTTTAAAACTTGTGCTACACTGGACATTCTAAGTGTAAAGAGGTCGCCCAACATAAGATAGTTAGAAAATAACCTTTTGTAAATGCCCATTTGTCTAAAAAATCAAGATGTCTTCTGGAAGTGAGTTTGAAAGAGATTTGTTAGACCACCTCTAGTAGTGACACTTATCCACATTTCTTCAGTGAGTTAGAGGACATGGAGAAGACTTTGACTGTGAGAAGGAGGTCCTGTGCCAGACTGGTGTTACGTACAAGACATTTTTATTCCTCCTTACTGTATATGTAGTTGAAAATGCAAAGTAATGTTTTTTAAATATCTAGACTTTCTTGTTCTAAAGTGCCTGAAATGTTAAAAATAGAAGTGGTAAAAATAGAACACATTTTATAAATTTCTTTTTGTTAAAGTTCTTATGAAATGTTTGCAGGGAGGAGGACAATATCCAAACCCCCTGTTGACTAGTACAGAGTTGGGTGCTGGTCCTTGGGAGCACCATGCCAGTGTGCTTAAGATGAGGCAAGAGTTGTAACTTATGTCTATGCGTAGTGTTTAACTTTGCTCTGTTTATAGTGTATATAAAGGACAAACAAGTCCTAGTCTATATGTAGTCTTTCTAGGTGTTAAAGAGGTTCCTAGTGTATGACAAAAGTAGAATTAGTAAACAAATTTTGTATTTTTTTTTTTTGGTTAAAATTCCTAGGAAGGATTGTCTTCTGAAAATTTGAGCATTATAGCCCACTAAGTGGGTGAAGGACCAGAATGCTCATATTTTGAAGACATTTTCAAATTAGAAATATTGTTAACAGCGTGTAGTTTATTCAAGACTATCATGTACATAGTGGACAAATTGAGTCCTTAACTTGGGACTGTTAGTCTGTCTAGATGTTGAGAAGTGCCAGATGTATGTTAAATGTAGAGGCAAAGATGTGCAGATCAGACTTAATAAGTTTACTCTTAGGAAATTAACCTTCCTTACTTGAAAACTTTGCTTTCTCTCTAGTGTGTGTTGGAGCTAAATGGCTTTCCCCAGGCCTGTGGTCTGATAACCACAGCAGGGTGACCCAGGCATGGGTCCAGGATGAACCAATAAATAGCTCGGCCCATGTGGTCTCCTCATGCTAGCCTGTTAGCTAGCACTGGGAGGGCAGTGGCTTCCTGTCAATGGCACTCGTTATGGCACCCAATTCTACTCTTCCTCCTTTCTTGGCCCCAAACTTCAATTATTCTCCACATTCTACTTTAGATCTATCATGCTCTGCTATCAGATGGTTAGTGTACACACAGGCCCTTCTAGAGGAGAAGACAGATGAGGAACAGGGGCCATGCAGCACTCAACAGCACTCTGTGGCCCCCACCTATATGCAGACCTGCAAGTTCTATCCTGGCTGCTGCTCTAGAAAATGATGGAAGCAGAAGTGGAGTTTAGTGATACTGCCATGCCATTAAGGTGGAGCTAAGGGGGGTTGGCAGGTCCCATCTACATTCCAAGCTTTATCAGGGAGAGAAGGGGCTCCCCCATCAAACATATTCTATTTCCCACTAGAAAATCTAAGAAGCAAGATTTTTCTAACTTTAAGACCAACACACTAATTCTGCCCCAACATTTCCATGCCTACTTTGTGATATGTAAAGCTACTAGACTCTCTGGTGCCTTTATACACCCATTCCCCAATCCAGGGAGATGGAAAGACTGATAAAGTCAGACTGTGGAGTGGGGGCTTCACAGAGTTACCTCATCCTGAGAAGGCTCAGGCATTCTATTGTTTCTTTCTGTAATGACTGAATGAGGAATCCTTCAGGTACAATGAGAGAATTTGAGATTAGGGTAGGTCCTCTGAATGTCCTGTTTCTTCTAGAAGCTACTATGAGGAAAAGTAGCCACTAACCCCTTTCCCTGTCTCACAGTATGGCACAGACAAAAATCAATATATCTGATGAGAAAAAAATGTTTATTAAGAAGTAATAGAATCTATAGCAATCTCAAAAGGAAGAAGCCATTAGTCATTAGAGAATGGGTTCACATGATGACAGTTTTTCTCATAATGTGCTCAATATTTTTCTGAAAGGTTTTCTACCAGGAAAATCATGGGAAATAGGACTTGGTTGATCATGAAGGACACTATTTTGAAAAACACATGTTGTGTAGTAGTGAAGGTGGCTTGAAGTGCTTACCCCAATTGGCCTATGCTGGAAGGTAGTAATTGGGGGGTTTATGATTCCTAGGCTTCCAGATCCAATTATTGTCTCTGATCTACTTGTTCTTGGGGCTGTGACCCTTGGGACTGTCTTGGGCAGAGGCAATATCTCTAATCATTTGCCTTTGCTCTGGGTAGGAAGAACCCTGGGTTGACAGGATTGCCCACCCACCAGGGTGTGGGGTTCTCTTTATGACCATTTAACTCTGTTGGATCACTTCTATGTTGAAGTCCCAGCTTGTCCATCAGGATCTGTCCAACAACAGTCATGAGGGCCTGGTGTTCAACCACCCCAGTGTCCTTGGATATTTGTCTTGTGACTGATCTCTGGGTCTGGGTAGTAGCTTTCAGGGCCTTGACTTTATTCAAGAACTCTTCCTCTCTTTTTCTTTTTTATAAATGTTAAAAGACTGCAGAAAGTCCTTTTTTCCTAGTCATAGTTTCCTGGAGTATACTGTCTGTTCTCTGGAAGGCAAGGGAAGGACTTGCTTGAAATAGTTTCTAATTCCTTAACCTTGGCAGAAGGGCTTAACCCACAATCTTGGGAACTTTCTTCCTCCTCTCCTGGTCTGGACCTACCAAAGCTCTCTCTCTTGACATTTAGATAAAGCATTTAATTCTCATCCTTTTCTGGAACATCAACATTTGTGACTTTGGATTCCTCCTGACCCTGGCTGCTCCCTCCCTTCATTACATCATCACATAGATCTTGGGAAATTGACCTATTAATCCTTGACAAGCTCTAAGAGCTGGACAGGAATGCCTGAGAAGGTGAGATATCTGTGGTGGAGAGCTCATTAGTCTGGCAGTCTTGCAGGACTCCAGTGACCTGGTCTTGCAGTTGCTTCTCTGACACAAACTCCACTTTGAGCTGAACAGCACAACCTACATTTGCTCTCAGGTTTGGGTCTCCTGGATCCTGTGAAATAGAAATTCTAGAAGGGGAGGTGCTTTTCCTGTTTTCCAGAGACCCTAAGTTCTTCAGATTCGCATTGATGGTGTGGGAGTTTGCTATCACAGAGGCTCCCACTGTCACTTCCCATTCAAAGAATTCCTCCTTCTCCACGTCTCTCTCCTTGGTCTTTTCAGCTGTTGAAGACTGGTCCCTACTTTAATTTCCAGCATTGTCACACCTTGACATGGGTCTCCTGAGGCCACATCTTTACTCTCTGTGTCTCATATCTGTCCATATCCAGGCCTGGACTGGGCTCCAGGCTAGCTTTTCCAATCCCCCTAATATCTCTACTAGGCTGTTTCATGCTCAGAATATCATAAGTATGGGGCTGAGAAGAAGAGCAGC
Organism: Urocitellus parryii; assembly: GCF_045843805.1. Taxonomy (NCBI): domain Eukaryota; kingdom Metazoa; phylum Chordata; class Mammalia; order Rodentia; family Sciuridae; genus Urocitellus; species Urocitellus parryii. Next base: position 54,374 of record NW_027551764.1, read on the forward strand.
TCTCTGAGGTCCTATGATTGCCATTCAGTGGGGTTTCTCTCCAGGTCCTGTGCTCCTCGGAAAGTGAGGGAGAAGAAAAGGGACTCTGTGAAGTGGGAAAGGAAATTTTTCTTATTACCCTCTTTCCCAGACCTTTCTGAGGAAGTTCTTCCAGGAGACTGGCAACCTTGGCAATGGAAATTGCCCTGTAGTCACAGGAGCCTGAAAAGGGAAAAACAGGCTGTGGAAGGGGTGAGGTTTGAGCCCCACCTAAGTTGCAATTAATGGGATAAAGAGCCTGGAGGTATGGACTCCACTTGTGCCTCACCTGAGACCTCATAGTTTCTGTTTCTAGCTTCAGGTGAGTTCCTGGGTCAAGGAAGGAAAGCTCCTGGAAGGTGTTCACATAGGATTGCTGATTCTTGGATGAGGCCAGATGGATGGGTTTTGTGTGCACATTGGACTTTGGAAAAGCATAGTTGGCAGTAAGCTAGGATCTATACACACATACAAGGATCATACCCTCCTTGATCTGCACTAACTTTCTGCCTAGATGGTCTTGCAGGATTTTTTTCCAGAATTTTCTTGTCTGGGCCTATAGATAAGTTACTTTCTGAAACACCCTTCCTGGTCCTCCTCAAGTAACTTTCGGAATCCTAACTATTGTCATTTTGAACCTTCCCTGAAGTGCTTCCTGAGCAGTTCTGGCTCTAGACCCTTACTTGGGAAATCTAGTTTTAATGTTATGGAGCCCAGTGTACAAAGTATTTCAGTGTGCTTGGACTCCATCTTCAGCATACCTTTACCAGCAAGTGCTGACTGAGTGGGCCGGGAGGGCCCAGACTTATCATTTTTTGACACTGACTCTTTTCTGGAAAATTATCCTGAGGCTGCTTCTGTTCCTGAGATGCTAGAAATCTACAGGGAGGGCCTAGCTATTGTTTATCACTGATTAAACTCCTTTGAATATGTTGCTGGAGTCTCTTCTGTAGCTCCTGGCTATTACAATCCCCAGCAACAATGGGTGCAGAGTTGGAAATTTTGGAGGCCCAGATTCCCTGGGGGAGGTTGAGAATGGGCTGGTTAATGACTTCCTGAGTCTTTTGGATCTCAGAGATATATAAGACCTTCTTCCATTTCAGTGGGTTCTGCAAGAAACATTCCAAATGTTGATCTTCAGTTGGGATGAAAGACTGTGCCTCCTTTTCAGATTTAGTGCAAGTTGTTCTGCCAGTCTTAATCTGGATGAAGATAAAGGTGGTAGCTTTGGCAAAGAGTATAAAGTGCTAGCCAGGGTCTGACAAAATTTTGGGGACAAATTTTGTGCCAAAGTTGGTATTGGGCCTCTTCCTGGGCCAAACTGTAGAAGTTCTTCATCCTGATATTGAACCAAGAGAGATTCTGAGACTTTGTTAAATGCTACAACTTTACATCATGGAGTAGAAGACCCCTTAGATACCCAAGCAGTAGCCACCAGGGACTCACTGTGCAGAGAGGGCAGGCCCCAGAACAGCTGGCTGTATTTTTGCTCTAAAGGTCCCCCCAAGGCCTTGTGGTAATAGAAATCGTGAGAATCACAAAGCTGCTCTAATTTCCTTTTTGTGTTCCAAGGTTTGTGCAGTGGTGTCTCTCTTGCCACCCAGTGACTTCAACATGTTTCCCAGAGAATGCACGGTGTAATCTGGACTCATTTGCTTGACAGAAGACCCACTTTTAGCATTTTTCTTCCACATTTTTAGTTCTACTCTTTTGGTGATTAGCATCTCTAGTAGCACCTGTATATCAGAGTTGGTGAAAGGCCTCCAGACTCTATCTACCCAGAGTGTGGGGTCTGATGGATGGTGAAAAAGATGTTCTTACTTGAATTTTCCATGTACCCAGGTAGAGAAAAATAAGAGTTTGGCAGTTGCCCACCATTAGGAGAGGAATGAAATTGAATAACTTATGCAGTCTAGGCCTGAGATGGCTGTGATCAGAGATGCCCAGTATGAGTGATTTGGAAGGGAGCTCTGTGTGACAATGTCCAGTGAGATTCTATTCAAGTCAGACTTGTCTTCATGTTTTTCTGATAAGGATGAGGCCAGAGGCAGAGTGTGTTTGGTCAGAGGAGCTAGAGAAGCTAATGAGGACAAGGTGGTAGGAGAAGGATCTTCCAAATATTGACGAGGTACCTCGTGGGTTCCAACAGGCCCTTGCTTGAATGCCTCACCTGAGGCATCTTCATGGAACAGTTGAGGAGAACTGTCCTTGTCCCAGAGATTTCCCAGAAGGCTGCAGGAGACAAAAGGCACAAGTTGTAGCCAGGAGAAGGAAAGACCAAGAGTGTGGGCAGGGGTGAGCACCTGTGGCCTCTGGACCCTCCACTGCCCTACACACTGGCTTCACCAAGCTCTTGCTATTCACCAGGGATTTAGTCACATTCTACTCTAATCTGGAGTCTTCCTACCAGGTCAACCTCGAGTCTCGGGGGATCACATTACAGATCCTGATGGAAGAACACAGAGAACTGGAAAATTCCTCACCTTTGCAGAAGTAAAATCAGATTCTGAATCTCCTTCAGATTCTTCAGGTGATTGCCAGAAGCTGGGAATGGAAAATAAATTGTGGTAGAGAAAGGAGGATCCCAGATTTTACAGGATGTTAAGTGGAATGCCCCTTTGGGGGAGATCATGGGAGATTAGACTGGAGGCCAAGCATCAGTGTCCAATTCCAAATGACCAGTGAGAGTGATATAAAGACTCTGGGAGGAGCCACATGTTATCATATATAGGGTGTTTTTACCTCCCCCAACCTCCATCATCCTCACCTTATAGTGTTTACCTTATAGGGGAGAAAAGATGGGTTACCTCAAAGAGAAATTGGCCTTAACAAAATGAAACAGTTTGTCCATAGTGGACCTGAAAGTCCCACCTCTATATCTAGGCATTATTACTCCACTGCTGCTCACACCACCCTACTGGTCATCACTCACTCCTGGCCCACCACATCTTTATTCTAGGCACAGAACATGAACAATGTCTCTGAATTCCTTTGATGAATTCTATTCCAGCATCCTCCCTCTCAGGTCTCTGCAGCTGACATCCTCTGGGAGTGTGAATCTGGTCCCTTGGAGAAAGAGGACAACAAGCCACCTCTGGGGTAGAAAGGCATGGCCTTACCTTTCTGAGTGCCACTCTTCTTCCTGCTCTTGCACAGAACCTTCTTTACCTTATCATTCTAACAGACAAGAACAAAAAATAGGCTGGGGCCCAGTTCTCTATTCTCCTATTCTAGTTACAGACATTCCATGTTTCGCAACAGCATGCCTATCTACAGTTAGCTAGTGGAAACTCTTTATTCAGATAACATTTAGGTGGCAAAATGCTTCATTTTTCTTCTTTGGAAAACACAAAAGGAGATTTTCTAAATAAACTACACCATGGATATCCTCAATCACTGATCCTCTACTTAAGAACAGACTCATTTCCACAGGTTCTTCTCAGTTACCAGACAGGGTTCTGCTTCCTAAGGCCAGAGGTACTCCAGCCTGTGATGGAGGCCCTCAGGGCTCAGCATAGCCCTCACATCAGCCCAACACAGAGGAAAGGCTTGTTCCAGAGATACCCACCAGGAGAAAGTGACTGATGGAGCAGTGCTCATGAAATTCTTCTCCAGAATTTCCCAACAATCTCAGGAGTCCAGACCTCATCCATGTGGTGAGCTGCAGGTCACCACATAGATGGTCTGAGAGCGTCAGATAAGAGAAACCCTACTGAGAAACCTTCAGATAGGAGAAACTCTCTCCCTGCCCTGCCCTACCTGTCCCAGAATGATTCTCTATTCTGTCTTGAGATTTCTCTTTGTTGAAGTGTGTCTACTTATTTTGGAAAAGTAGAAAGAAGAGTAGACAAAGAGAATCTTTTTCTGTTTGTTTATTGGGTGTGTCCTGAGAGTTTCTTACCTTCCTTAGTTTTTCTTTTTTTCTTGGTGGTGGGAAGGATGGATACCCTCGAGGTGGGGCAAAAGAGGGAGAAACAGCCCCAGTCCACACACAAAGGCAAGGATCATCTCTATTGCCCAGGTGGTGAAGCTAGGGTTCAGCCACACAGCATTAATGGTATTTAGAGGAAAGAGAGGATTCTCCATCATCTAAATAGCACGGTCTCACTCAGACAAATGAGTCCTGAGAGTTCTCTTCAGGAATGGGGAGTAGGGCCCAGGCCTGTGTCGCAGAGCTGTTTCCTCTCATCATAAAGTATCCTACATTGGGGAGAGGCAAGAAGAAGAGGCAAACCACACCCTTTCCCTGCCCTCCAACCAGCATCTCCTCCACCCTCCTGGGTCTTCTAGATTCTTCCTTTCTACTCCACCTGCTAACCCTGTCAGAGAAGACCTTAATATATTTAGTATTCTTTCCCCTCTGGAACCCAGACATCACCTGCTTCCTTGTAGATTTCTTCTTGAGTTTCATCAATTTCATAGTTTTTATCTCTGGAATTTTTATTTCTTAGGGATCATTATGTTGTCTTCTCTTTGAAATTCCAAATCTTCTATACACTATGTTCTTGCCTTGCATCAACTCAGCATAGAGGGGATGTGGCTCAAGTGGTAGAGCGCTCACCTGGCATGCATGCGGCCTGGGTTAGATCCTCAGCACCACATACAAACAAAAGATGTTGTGTCCTCCGAGAACTAAAAAAAAAAATAAATATTAAAAAGGATTCTCTCTGTCTCTCTCTCTTTAAAAATAACTCAGCATAGAAATGAAATGTTTCTTATGCTTATTTAGTTGTCAATTTTAAGCAAAGTGTCAATTTTAGATAAAAAGCTTTTCAAAACTATTTTAATATTTTCATCTATTTCAACAAAAAAAACATATTGATACAATATTATTACAAACTTACAAGACTAAGTATAAAAATTGAAATAAACCCTCAAATGATATTTTGTATGTTTCTAGAATTTTGGCTTGTTTAATCAGTGAAAATTAAACCTCAAGAGAAATTTTGGGAACATACACAGAGAGAGAGAGAGAGAGAGAGAAACACCCAAATATACCCACCCACCCCTCCACACACCCTTTTACAAATCAATTCAGTGTTTTCAAATCCGAGAATGTTTTGTGGCATGTTTGAAATAAATCACTTGGTCAATCTTGGAGCAAGACACAGAACCTATATTCACCAGCAGGTTGGAAGGGCAGTAGGCAAGTCATCTTCTTGTAGAGGACTTTGTAGCAACCTTCAAACCCTTGTAAAAGGTAGGGTGCAGTCTTATAGCAAAACTCTGCAGGCCACCAGTGAGAAAAAAAAACCATATCAATGTAAAGAGTGTGTCAGAATGACCCAGACTAGTCAGGGTATTGGGGGGGGGGGGAACATATAAAAAAGAACAATTACATTGTATAAGAATAACAAATATTTTCCCAAGCTGTGTGTTTCTAAGCAGGGTGTACTAAGCAATATCAGGATGGCAGAGGTGGAGTTTTCTCAACAGAGAAGCATTTATTATATGAAATGGAGTCTTAGGGTAAAATGAAGTCTGTCTGGTCAAGGCCTATATACCCCGGCCCATAACAAATGAACAGTTTCTTCCATTCCAAAGCCTTCCTTTAGAATTTCTTGTAGGATAGTGCTTCTGGCAGAAGATATTTTCAAGCTGTCTTTGTCTGGGAGTATCTTTACTTTTGTTCATTATTCAATGACAGATTTTTTGGACATGGACTCTTTGGATGATCTGTACCCCATTTTTCATTGGAATATGCTACCCCACTTTCCATTGTGTCTGATTGAAAGTAAACTGATAAACTCACTGAGCTCCCCTTTTGCATGAGGAGAAGTTTTTCTCTGATACTTCTAAGATTCTTTCTTTGCCTTTTTACAGTTTGACTGTGATATGTCTAGGAATGGATATGTTTTTAGTTTACAAAGGGGAAACATTGAATCCAGAGGTCTATGTTTTATATCAAATTTGGTAAGTTTCTAGCACTTGTTTCTACAAGTATTTTTTCTTCCCCCTTCAATTCCTTTCTGAGTCTCTCCTTCCACATGTGTTGTAGCCTTGCTGATGTGGATGTTCAGGTCCTGCAACACCACTTGCAGGAAGGATCTATGCTCCATGCTGCTGTGTTGCCTCTGCTCTGTTACTATACATCAATTGGCTATACTGATGCGGGTCTGTTTCTGGACTCTTCATTCCATTCCGCTGATCTATTTGTCTATTCTTTCTCCAATATCCTACCGAACTAATAACTGTTGCTTCACAGCAGGTCTAGAAGTGAGGTGCTGTCAGCCCTCCAGCTTTGTTCATCCCCAGCATTGTTTTACCCATTCTGATATTTTGTCTCTCCTTATAAACATTAAAATCAGCATTCAGTCTCCACGAATTAACTTCTTGAAAGTTTGTTTGGATCACAATGAATATAGAGAGCAAGTTAATTAACAGAGGATAAAGCATGGAGTGAGGACAGGCTGTAAGGCAAAAAAAAAAAAAAAAAAAAAAGCATGATTGATAGGGTGAGTGTAAAACAAGAAGAGTCATGGTCTTCATGTGTGCAATAGTTCCTGTTCATGATCTTGAATGACTACTTGTATCTTTTTTAACAATTTGACTACAACAGTGACAATATACAGAGCACCTCTATCCTCTTCGTGCTTATTTGGAATACTTACTATTGTGAAGCAATATGCGTGCAACAGAGATCAATTTTAAGAAGCTGTTTATGGATATGATATTCACTGTACATTTACTCTTTCATTTTCATAATATAAAGTGATGAGATATTAGAATATATAAAATAAATTGGGGGAGAGGTAGGTAGAAGCTGTCTCATTTTGTTTTTCATTTGCTTAGTTACTCATGTTTCAACCCAAATTATTATTCTTTCAATTCATTAAACTACATCAGATGGTAAAATCTTTCACAAATCTCTCCTGAAATCTTTTGAATTCATGTGTCATTGAGTGGCTTATCTCAAAACCCAATGTACAACTGTCATATTGAGATTGCCCTTCTCCATCAGCTTGGGGGCATTCTTCTCATGTCTCTTGTGTTAAAGTCCCATTTTCATAGATCTTGGATACTAATTTATTTGATAGAGCCCCCACTCTGTTATCTAATAAAGTATTCAGGGAAGGTAAGATGAAAAACCATTTTCAGCTTTTATTTTGCTTGGGCATTGATTTCCAGGTTATGAACTAATTCATAGCCAAAGTTTTGAAGGCATTTTCAGTATAAATCTTCTGTCTTCTATTGCTGTTTCTGAGCATGTCAATGCATTGCTGTGTCTTTACACCTTTAATGGACCCTTCGTTGGCACTGTGCATAGCAAGGATAGAACCTAGAGAACAGCTTAATTTCAGATCTCTGAGTAAGAGCCAGAGAAGGAGATGTGAAAGGAAAGGCCAAGAATGTAACCAGAGAACTAGAAGGGTATGTGATATTGTAGAAAATGTCTAGAACGAGGGCAAGATCAGAGGGGTACATGTAACAGAGACAACCAGGTAGGTTAAAATTTTATAGAAATTCATTTTGATTAATAATAGCTCCTTCTCAATTGTCCCCTTCATCATGTTTCAATAATATTGATATTTATTGAAGAATGTACTGTGTTAGATCTTTGACCAGTTACTAATTATTAAGACCTGAATATTCATGTCTACTTTTGAGAGCAGTAGCCAGACCACATATAACAATGAACTCTGACCTACAACGTCTGCAACAAACAGTCCAGAAAGGTCAGGACTTGGTCAATAAACACCAGCCTCCCTGTTTTTTGTTTTTTTTTTTTTTCCCAAGACTTCTAACTCAGAACCAGAAAAAAAGGGAAAATGTGCTTTCCCAGTAAACTCCATGGGATGTCTTACTTCTGGTTGCTAGTTTTCTTCAGGTAGTATAACAAGCCCCAACTAGAGCACACCTGAAGATTTCCTGGTATGTTTTGGATAATTTTGTCCCCACCAAAAGTTATGTTGAAACTTAGCCCCAGTGTAATGACGTTGGTAAGTGAACCTAATGGGAGGTGTTTTGATCATAAGGGCTCCATCATTGTGAATGGACCAATGCCACTGTTAAAGGGCTGTGTTTAGGGCTCTTTCTCTTTCCTCTGCTCTTCTGACACATGAGAAGCACATTCCTTTCAGATGCAGCTTTCAAGACACCATCTTAGAAACAGAAACTGGACCCTCTACCTGTCATTGAACATGCTAGTACCTTGAACTGGGACTTTGCAGGCTACAGAACTGAGAAAGAATGAATTTCTCTTTTTTTTCATAAATTACTCAATCTTGGGATATTCCCTTATAGAAGCACAGAATGGGCTAAGACACCTCCCTCTCACTATAATGTGTCCCCAATTCCTTTGAGTCTCTGCCAAACTCAAGTGACAGGGCCTGGCTCCCTTGCTATAGTAAGCTGTGAGTGAATAGCCTATGTTTATTTATATTTGAGTGAACATTTCTCACTCTCTTCTTCCTGCATTTCCCACAAAATGTAATCTTCCTTACCCTCAGAAGACAGAATTCTATCCTTTCAGATAAGCTACCAGCTTATCTGAGAGAGAATCTCAATGAACCCAGAGCTGCAGGAGCAGAGTATCAGGAAAAGGAAGGAAAGGACTTGGTGAATAAAATGAAGTAATGTTCACAGTGAGTAGAAACCTGGGGGAATCAGCCAAATTCTTGAAGGATATGGGAAGAGGAAGAGTTTTGTTGACAACTGGGCCAAGATAGCTATATCATTTGAGATATATGGATAGAAGGATAAAAAGTAGAATTCAAAGAACTATTCTATTTTGAGGGATCATGTTCCCTAAAGAGATATAAAAATAATAATGTTATAAACTATGTATTTGTGTACCTGGGCTATTGTTCTGTGAATAAATTGTATTCTAGCTTGCTACTCTCTTAATGTTTGTCTGAACAAATTGCTTAGTTTCTCTGGGCCTTCATTTTCTCAAAAATAGTGTAGGAATGATATGACTTCCTGACAGAATTTGTGGCATGAATATGAATAGAAAAGAAGGTTGTAGAATTCAAAGCCCAAGAGGTGCTAAGGCCACTGCTGAGTTATAAGATCAAACTGCACTGGAAACTACATGGGGAATGGAGAGGCCACAAGCCTACTGTAGACAGAAACTTGAAGACATAGAGGAAGTAGAAAGCCCCAGCATACGGGGAGAAGGTCAACCAGCTTGGTGGTTATAAGAATGAAAAGCAGAAGTGAAATAAAAATGTGAGTCTTTGCTCTTTTGGCAAAGCTAATTCATATAGAGAGTCCATGAGATCAGACTGGCAAGGAGAGGATCATGTCAAATTTGTTTTATGAAATATTACCATGTATTGCACTGGACACATAGTAGGAGGTTAATATGTTTCATAAATATGATTGCTTAATTATGAAACTATCCCCTAAATAAATTAATAGCACATCTCAACATTACTTTCTGATTTTTTGAAAGACATGTAAAATCTTCTAGAAAAAAAATTGAGCACAGTTAGTCAATTCTTTCACATCTACTTTAAGTACTTCTGTCCACATTGTTCCTAACTTGGCTAAATAATTTAATTATTTTTCAAAGACTCCAATCCAGCTGTCCTATAAGTTACTGTGCATCATTAATGTACCTAACAGGCATGCCCAAATCAACTGATAAATAATATACTTTTATTAATGTTGTCAAAGACAAAAAAATGAATAAGTAAGGAGATTGATTTTATTCAAATAACTGCACTAAGAAAAGCATCCAAAAAATAGTACCTCAACAGGGTGATTTTGCCTTTGACTCTCATAGGGAGGATTACACAGGTTACAGATGATGTGATATGCAATTGGGGAATTGTTTAAATTATTAGAAATAAACAGAAATGTGTCTGGCTGTTTTCTCAAGGACCAACTGTTCTAATCTCAGCTAATCATACCTTACATGAGGAACAGGAAATTAAGAGGTCAATGTCTTATCCCAAAAGCAAGTTTAGGCAAAAAGAGAAAGATTGTGGGTTTTTTTTTCTAGTCACAGATAAATAAGGGAAACATTTGCAGGTCTCAGTTAAGTCCTAAGAAAGCAAGGGTAAGAGTATTATCTGTGTCATGTGAAGGATATGACTTTGTGGTAAGCAATTTTGGGTAACATAAAAGGATGGAAGAATTTCAGAAAACAAGGATGGGGGAATTTTCCAGTTTCTGAGAGCCCAGGGTATACTCAGAATTCACTTATCAGCCCTCATTTACATTCAAGATGCATAAATATTATTAATCCCTTAACTACTCAGATTCAGTCATAAACCTTAGTGAAGTTCACCCACTTAGAAAGGTCTAAGAAATCATGTCATAAAGACTCCTTTTTGTCATTGTTCCTGAAAAATTATTTGAATTATTTGATCATTGGTGATAGTGATTAGTTGTTTTTTATTTTGTTTTGTTTTGGTTTTATTAGTTCTGTTTAGTTATATATAAATATAAGCATTCATTTAAACATAATTATAAAATCATGGAATATAATTTGCTCTAATTAATTCCTTGTATTTTCCCTTTTCCTTACCTCCCCTTTCCCTCATGCTTTCCCAGCACTTTGCTGATATTTATGTTATTTATCTGTGTTTTTTTTAAAACTGGTTCCATGTGAATTTGCATAATGGTGTTATTCACTGTGGTATATTCATATATGTACATAGGAAAGCTGGGTCAGAATCATTCCACTTTCTTCCCTCTTATTCACCTATCTTCCCTTATCTTCCTCCCTCCTTTTCTATTCCCTTTATCTACTCCACTGATCTTTCTTCTATTTCAATTGAATCCCCCTCCCTTTTTTAATTTTTCTTTCCTCCCCTTATTTTGGACTAGCGTATGCATATCAGAGGAAAACATTAATACTCAATCTTTGGCTTTCTTACTCTAGTTTATTTCACTTGGCATGACAGTCTCTACTTCCATACACTCATTGGCCAATGCCATAATGTAATTCGTTTTTTATGGTGGAGTGATACTCTTCTGTGTATATATACCATATTGTCTTTACCCATTCATGTTTTGACAGGCACCTAGATTGGTTCCATAGTTTGGCTCTTGTGAATTATACTTCTGTCAACATGGATGTAGCTGCATCCCTATGGTATGATGACTGTAGATCTTTTAGATATATGATGAGGAGTGGGGTGGCTGAGTCATATGGTGGTTCCATTCCTAGATCCATATGCGTTACCAAACCGATTGCACTAATTTGCAGTCCCACCAACAATATATGAGTGTACCTTTTCCCCCACATCCTTGCTAACACTTATTATTATTTGTGTTCTTGACAATTGTCATTCTGATTAGAGTGAGATGAAATATCAATGTAGTTTTGATTTCCATTTCCCTAATTGCTAGAGATATTGAACACTTTTTTCAATTGCTTCATAGTCCTTGAGATCAGGCATCTTAAAAGAGGGATAGCAGAAATGAAAAGAATTAACTTTTTAAATTTTTATTTATTTTTTACATGAGCTCTATTGTTACTATTATTATTATTATTATTTGCATTATAATTCTTAATATACCTTTATACCATAATTTATCATATCTCTGTATATAAGATGTGTTGACACCAAGTTCACGTTTTCATACATGTATTTTGTATAATGATGAGGGTCTCCTTTCACCATTCATGCTATTCCCCTTCTCCCCTATTCCCTCCCACCCCTCTTCCCTATCTAGAGGTAATCTTCCTTTCATGCTTTCCCTTCCTACCCCATTTTGAGCCACCCCCTTATATCAGAGAAAACATTAAAACATTCGGCATTTGTGTTTTGGGGATTGGCTAACTTCACTTAGCATAATCTGCTCTAATGCCATCCATTTCCCTGCAAATGCCATGATCTTATTCATTTTCAGTGCTGAGCAATAATGAAAAGAATTATTAATATGAGGTGTTACAGTAAAGAGATTGTAACCATTTTACTATAAAGTAAAAGAAAATATTAGGTGAAAAGTCCATGTAAAACTAAAATAACCTTAATATCCTATTTTATATACCTATTAGTTAACTCACATTAGCCTAAAACAAAGCTTTCTTTCTTTCTTTCTTTCTTTCTTTCTTTCTTTCTTTCTTTCTTTCTTTCTTTTGTTCTTTTTTCTTTATTTCTTTCTTTCAACCACATGACAGCAGTGGAAAGCATTACACTTCTTTTTCACATATAGGACACAATTTTTCATATCTCTGTATATAAAGTATATTCACACTAATTTATGCTTTTATATGTGTACTTTAGTTTTTTTGCATTACAATTTTTAACACACATATATACCATATATACCACAATTTTTGTATCTCTGTTTGTATATAAAGTATGTTGACACCCAATTCAAGTCTTCATACATGTACTTTGTATAATGAGGTCTATCACATTCCACCATTCTTGCTAATCCCCTGCAGCCGCCCTTTCCTTCCCACCCCTCTTCCCTATCTAAAGTTCATCTATCCCTCCCATGCTCTCCCTCCATACCCCAAAATGAGTCAACCTCCTTATATCAAAGAAAATATTTGGCATTTGTTTTTTGGGGATTGGCTAAATTCAATTAGCATTTTCTTCTCCAACACCATCCATTTATCTGCAAATGCCATGATTTTGTTCTTTTTTAATGCTGAGTAAAATTCCATTGTGTATATATGCCACATTTTTTTAACCACTCATCCATTGAAGGACATCTAGGTTGGCTCCAGAATTTAAATATTGTGAATTATGCTGCTATGAACATTGATATGGCTGTGTCCCTGTAGTATGCTGATTTTAAGTCTTTTGGGTACAGTCCAAGAAGAGGAATAGCTGGGCCAAATGGTGGTTCCATTCCCAGATATCCAAGGAATCTCCACACTACTTTCCATATTGGCTGCACCAATTTGCAGTCCCACCAGCAATGTGTGAGTGTACTTTTTTCCCCACATCCTCACCAACATTTATTGTTGTTTGTATTCTTGATAACTGCCATTCTGACTGGAGTGAGATGATATCTTAGAGTAGTTTTGATTTGCATTTCTGTAATTGCTAGAGATGATGAGCATTTCTTTCATATATTTGTTGATTGATTGTATATACTGTTCAGGTCCTGAGCCCATTTGTTAAATTGGGTTATTTGTTTTTTTCAGTGTTTAGCTTTTTGAGTTCTTTATATACTCTAGAGATTGGTGCTCTATCTGATGTGTGAGGGGTAAAAATTTACTCCCAGGATGTAGGTTCTGTGTTCACCTCACAGATGGTTTCTTTTGCTGAGAAGAAACTTTTTAGTTTGAATCCTCCCATTTATTGATTCTTGGTTTTAATAGGAGTTTTATTAAGGAAGTTGGGGTCTAATCCCACATGATGAAGATTAGGGCCTACTTTTTCTTTTATTATATGCAGAGTCTGTGGTTTAATTCCTAGGTCCTTGATCCATTTTGAGTTAAATTTTGTGCATGGTGAGAGATAGGGGTTTAATTTCATTTTGTAGCATATGGATTTTCAGTTTTCCCAGCACCATTTGTTGAAGATGCTATCCTTTCTCCATTGCATGCTTTTAGCACCTTTGTCTAATATAAGGTAGTTGTAATTTTGTGGGTTGGTCTCTGTGTCCTCTATTCTGTAACATTGGTCTACCAGCCAGTTTTGGTGCCAGTACCAGGCAGTTTTTGTTACTATTACTCTGTAGTATAGTTTAAGGTCTGGTATAGCAATACCACCTGCTTCACTCTTCCTGCTTAGGACTGCTTTAGCTATTCTGGATCTCTTATTTTTCCAGATGAATTTCATGATTGCTTTTTCTATTTCTATGAGGAATGCCATTGAGATTTTGATCAGAATTGCATTAAATCTGTATAGTGCTTTTGTTAGTATTGTCATTTTGATGATATTAATTCTGCCTATCCAAGATCAAGGTAGATCCTTCCATCTTCTAAGGTCTTCTTTGATTTCTTTCTTTAGGGTTCTGTAGTTGTATAGATCTTTCTCTACTTTTGTTAAGTTGATCCCCAAGTGTTTTGTTTTATTGAGGATATTATGAATGGGGCAACTTTTCTTATTTTCTTCTCAGAGGATTTGTCACTGATATACAGAATTGCCTTTGACTTATGGGTGTTGATTTTAAAATATATATGGTTAAAATATATATTTAACCATACATCCTGCTACTTTGCTGAATTCACTTACTAGTTCTAGAAGTTTACTGGTGGAGTTTTTTGGGTCTTCTTAGTATAGAATCATATCATCAGCAAATAGTTCTAATTTAAGTTCTTCTTTTCCTATACATATCCCTTTAATTCCTTTTATCTGTCTAATTGCTCTGGCCAGTGTTTCAAGAACTATGTTGAATAGAAGTGGTGAAAGAGGGCATCCCTGTTTTGTTTCAGATTTTAGAGGGAATGCCTTCAGTTTTTCTTCATTTAGAATTATGTTGGCCTGAGGCTTAGCATAGACAGCCTTTATGATGTTGAGATATGTTCCTGTTATCCCTAGTTTTTCTAGTGTTTTGAACATAAAGGAGTGCTGTATTTTGTCAAATGCTTTTTCTGTGTCTATCAAGATGATCATATGATTCTTATCTTTAAATCTATTGATGTGATGAATTACATTTATTGATTTCCATATCCTTGCATCCTTGGGGTGAATTCCACTTGATCATGGTGCACAATCCTTTTGATATGTTTTTGTATTAGACTTGACAGAATTTTATTGAAAATTTTTGCATCTATGTTCATTAGAAATATTGAAGTTTTCTTTCTTTGAATTGTCTTTGTGTGGTTTTGAGATCAGGGTGATATTGGCATCATAGAATGAATTTGGAAGTGTTTCCTCTTTTTCTATTTCCTGAAATAAACTGAAGGGCATTGGTATTAGTTCTTCTTTAAAGGTCTTGTAGAACTCAGCTGTGTATCCATCTGGTCCTGGGATTTTCTTGGTTGATAATCTTTTGATGGCTTCTTCTATTTCCTCACTTGATATTGGTCTGTTTAAGTTGTGTATATCTTCTTGAATCAACCTAGGCAGATCATGTGACTTAAGAATTTTGTTGATGCCTTCGATGTCTTCTGTTTTATTGGAGTATAAGGTTTCAAAATAATTTCTAATTATCCTCTGTATTTCTGTAGTGTCTGTTGTGATACTGTCTTTTTCATCACGTATGCTGGTAATTTCAGCTCTCTCTCTCCTTCTCTTCATTAGCGTGTTTAATGGTCTGTCAATTTTATTTATTTTTTCAAAGAACCAACTTTTAGTGTTGTCAATTTTTTCAATTGTTTCTTTTGTTTTTATTTCATTGATTTCCACTGTAATTTTAATTATTTCTTGCCTTCTACTGCTTTTGCTGCTGATTTGTTTTTCTTTTTTGAGGGCTTTGAGATGTAGTATGAGGTGATTTATTTGTTGACTTTTTCTTCTTTTAAGTAATATGCTCCATGCAATAAATTTTCCTGTTTGTACTGCTTTCATAGTGTCCCAGAGATTTTTATATATTGTGTCTGTGTTCTCACTTATCTCTAAGAACTTTTTTAATATCCTCCTTGATGCCTTTTGTGACCCATTGTTCATTCAGTAGCATATTGCTCCATCTCCATATGATGCAGAAATTTTTATTTTTTATTTTGTCATTGATTTCCATTTTATTATGATCTGATAAAATACATGGTAGTATCTCTACTTTTTTATATTTGCTAAGAGTTGCTTTGTTGCATAGTATATGGTCTATTTTGGAGAAGGACCCATGTGCTGCCAAGAAGAAAGTGTATCTGCTTGATGACAGTTGAAATATTCTATATATGTCAGTTAAGTCTAAGTTATTAATTGTGTTATTATTTAAAATATAATCAGTAGTTTTATAAAAGGTGTACAGTGTCTCGTGGCGTAGGATGGTATGCTAAGGGGAAAAGATGTGAGGGTATGGGGTTAATATAACTTAAGAAATTTGATGGAGAACTCCATTAAAGAGGGTTAGTAGCAGGGGAATAGACAGGAGGTAATTTAGGGTAGACAAGTTTGTGGGAGGGCATAAAAACAAACCCATATATGTATTTAGAAAATTACAGGATGTTAAAATAGTAAAATTTGGAGGATGAAAGAAGAAGAAAGAGAATAAGAAAAAAGGTAAAGAAAGAAAGAAAGAGAAAAAAGAGGTAGAAGAAAAAAGAGGGGGCTCATGCCATTCCTCTATATTAAATTATTCAGGTGACTCAGTGTTCAAAGTTTTGTTTCATGTAAAGTTCTTGGTTTCACATATGTTGGGGTTGTGAGGGCCAGAGGATAGAAGGGTAGAGGAAAAAGAAAAAGGATAAGAAGGAAAAAAAAAAAAAGAAAAAGAAATACTCCTAGAATTCCATTTCCTTCCTGCTTCTCTTCTCTTCTAGTAGGTGGAGTTGTCTATTTTAAGCTGGAGTCTCTGTCCTGGGGTGGTGTAGGTAACCAGGGTGAGAAGACTTGAGCCCCTGGTATTGTCTCCCTCTCCTGCCGGAGCTTCCCTGATCCTGGATTCTCTGTTTTGCTCCAGTTTTAAACCCCTTCCCTCTCTTGCTTATCAGGTCTCAATTGTGGGAACTCTCGCCCTCAGGCTTTCACTAGGTGGGTGGGTGGTGCCCTGGATGCACTGAGCTCCCATTCAACTGAGAATGGTTTTAGTGCTGGGTAGTCACTGTGCTGAGTTATCGAAGCTGGGGGAGAGGGGGAGGAAGTTGGAAACCGGGTATCTGTGTTCTAATGGAGATCTGCACTGATAGCCTTGCCCACCGAAAACTGGCAAGAAAGGTTTTCCATGATGGAGTCAATCTGCTTCAAGCGCCAGGGTGTCTGTTGAGGTGAGGGGAGCTGGGATGGCCTCCTGTACTGTGGCTAGATTGCAGCCATGTGACTGCTTGGGAGTGGAGCTCAGCTGATTAGGTGATTCTGCTATTCCACTTGAGAGCCGTGTCTGTGCTAGAACTGTGGGCTTTGGGTCCAGAGTCCAGAGACTTACTGGAACACAAGGCTCTGATTTCTGCACAGGTGGTCACAACTCTGGTGGTTTCTGTGAAAATCTGCTGTACAGGAGATTTTTGCACGCTCCGAGATGTTGTATTCCATCTAGGTGAGACCTTGTGGAGACACTGCCTGACTGCTGTCTTGGTTTCATTCCACAGAGCAGCCAGAAACAGTACACCAAAGTACACAAAAAACAGTACACCTTCATTCTGCCATCTTGGATCCCCTATAACAAAGCTTTCAGTTACCTAAAGAGCTTGGAAACAAACTTCATACCACACATAATAATTACTATTGAAATAAATTGTTCAGAATAGTGATTCAATTTGGTTAAGTACAAATGTCCTTTTTAAAAACTCTAATAGACACAATGTTACTCAGAAAACCTTTGTGAATTTGGGGGAAATATAATCAAATCAAAAAAAAATATTCAATGCCTATATTGTATTTGACAGAAGAGATAGCTTCTGTCAGTTTGATATCATTGGCTTTATTAAAACTCAGAAGGGATAGCTGTTTTAATAAAGCAATGATATCAAACTAGTCTTGTTTGCTCAGCATCACTGAGAACCAAACATTCTAGAGCTATTTGAATTATTAAGAACAACTGGGTCAGAGATAATAATCCCATTGAAAGTGTCTAAATAACTAATGTTTTCCATGCAGAAAAAAATACTCTACACAGTAAACCAATTTAAAATTCCTGAGACTAGGAAAACAAAAGAGAATCACAGAATTTATGTGTAAATAAAAAACAAAAGATCACAGAATACTAACATAGGCTTATATGTTGTCTATTTATCTACATAATGTAAATCTGAATTTGGAAAATATTTTGATTTGGTTAATTTCTTTAAGATTACTTTCTTAAAGCATATTTGAAAATCAATGCCAAAGGTGGTAGAGAAATTGATTTCTCAAGAAGATATATATGAGCACATTTGTCAGTCAAGGAGTTTCTTTTAGTTTAGGAAGGCCTGGCTTGTAGTATGAATTTGGATTTTGAGAACAGTTAATGCTTTGGTATAAAGTAAGATTAGTGAACTCGTGTTTCATTTTGATCAGTGTTCCTGCAGCTATCATTAAGTGCCCTTTATTTCCATTAAAGGAGATTCAGGTTTCTTGACAGGCGAAAGAAAATTCAGATGGCCAATGATAGTCACTTAATGCAAAGTGTACGTGGGTGGAGTCAAGGACCTAGAAGGGGAACACCTTAGGAAAGCAAAGAATACTAATGTTCCAAATGGAAAGCCTTGTCCTTCTCAGATGGTTTACTGTGGTGATGGAATTAAGCAGAAACCCATGGTGGGTAGTAAGAGATCCTAAGGAGAAAAAAAAGGGGCTTAGATAATGGCACATGACATAATCAATTATCCAACCCATCACAGATGCATGCCACATTTGTGTTTGCTCATGTCAAGAGCTCTATCCACCTCCTTGGGCTACATAGCTTCTGTTGGCAAAAAGTTCTTGTCAAGATTAATCTTTGTATTCTTCCATACAGATGTAGAGAAAATTATTTTTTCTAATGTTCATATAAGATTAGTTGTCAAATATGCTTTGACCAAAGCAATAACTACTCTCAGAATCAAAGCTCATATGAGAAACAAGACTTCCCAAAGCTAAACAAAATTCCATGGTTGACAAATATGCTAATGTAGAGTACCCTGAGAAACCTGTTCCTCGACTATGAACATACTATAACTTTGCTCAACTTTTTAATGTTTCTTTTCAACTTACTTCTGTTCTTCATGTGTTATTTCACTTCCTTTTCTATTGTAAATTGGAAAAGCTGAACATTAAAAAAAAAGGAAAGATAAATGATTATATGTTTGATAGAACTTGGTCTCTTTTACCTGAATCCAATTATGATGTTTTCTGATGTAAAGAGATATGATTATATTATATGATTTTTATTAATAGAAATAAAAGCCAATGAGGCAAACAAATATGAAACATTTATGCATCATTAATAATTTGCCTTTTGAAAAACTCTAGAACCTCAAAGGAGAGATGATTTTCATAGTTGTATATCAGCATCACTGAGAACCAAACATTCTAGAGCTATTTGCATTATTAAGAACAACTGGGTCAGAGAAAACAATCTCATTAAAAGTGTCTAAATAAGTAATGTTTTCCATGCAGAAAAAATACTCTACACAGTAAACCAATTTAAAATGCCTGAGACTAGGAAAACAAAAGAGAATCACAGAGTTTATGTGTAAATAGAAAACAAAAGATCACAGAATCCTAACATATGCTTATATGTTGGCTTAATTTGTAAAATTTTTTAAAGACTGTAAAGTGTTTTAATTTGTCTAAAAATAGTCTATTAAAGCAATACCTTGATTCAGATAATTTCTTATTTTCTTTTATATCATTAGTAAAAGTAGTAATCAATTCTTATAATCACAATTAATAAATCAGCTTATCAATTATCCCAGACATAGTAATATTTCATTGTTATTCAGACATTAAAAACTGTATGCATTTTGATACAGAAAGTATAATTGATTTCTATTTCCAAGTGAAGCAGCTAAGAAGGTATATGTTTTGCTCTCTCTCTTCTAAATAACCTATTGTGAGGGCATAGGAAAGTGACAGCTTTCAGTGCTGCACCTGCAGGACCCTCTGAGAGTTCACAATGAAGCCACTCTCTTTTCGCCTGCACCCAGCCTGTGACTAGGCCTCACATGGATGAAAGAGGAGTGCCCTCTCTGTTCCGGTTGAACTTCAGCCAATCTGACAGGCCATCGGCCTGACCCAAACTTTCTGAGACAGTGAAGTCTGAAACTCTTCTTCCACAATTCTTCCTTTTTGCCTTTCTCCATTCTTAGATATCAGACCTACATTGCCTTCCCTGCCTACTCTTGTTTCATCTCTTCATCATCCTCCACAAATTACTTGCATGTCAGATTCCATCTTGGCATCTGCCTCCCAGGGAACCCAAAGTGACCCACTAAAGGAAAACAAGAAAGTTTCACTTTTCACTCCTTCAGTCTCCATTAATCAATAGTAAGTGGATCATTTTTCAGGAATGGATGGTGACATTCAATTCACCTTAACATTTAAGGCAGGAAAGCAAAGATTATTTTTCTCTCCAGAAAACAAATGACCCATGGGACTACATATGGTAAATCTTGGAGAATAAAAGAAGGCATCTTCAAAGGGCTAGAAATACTTCATCTAGATTTAACACAGCACATTTTCATATAGTGTCTTACAAGACCACACAGATTTTAAACTCAATAGATCAAATTTTTCTTAAATTCCAAAATCTATAAATATTTTAATTATTCTTTATATGCTTAAAATATTCACACAACATATGCCAGGTTCATTCTTCTCAAGAATTTCTTGTTTGTTTTTATAACTAATTTTGTTATAACAGTAAATGTTCTAGTGCATTTTGTTTGCTACCTCAAAATGAGACTAAGTATAAATACTGCTTCCTCTATTTAACTTTTTCAGTCCAGCAAAAACAATTTCTGCCTTCTCTAACTCACCAGGTAAAGATACTTAGTTCTAGTATTACAAGAATGTTTTGCCTCTTTATGGAGTCAAAAACCACTTCCTCTGCCTTTAGGAACATCCACAGCTATCTCTTGACTTACCCTGTTTTGTTACCCAAGTTTCAAGGCAAATAACCTCAGAGGGAAGTTCTTTCCTCCAAACTCTCCTTTCTACTTGTTATCTTCTTAGACTGTTTATTTTCAAGGTTTCTACTAAAAATAAAAAAAATATTTTTTGCTTACTATCCTAGTAATTAAGAAAATGCAAATTAAAATACAATGGGATACCATTTCCCAACCACAAAATAGAAAACATTTAAAGAGTGACATATCATATCAATAGTGATCAATAATAAGTTATGATATGGAACTTCTGAACTGTCCATGATGGTATTAATTGCAATAACCACTATGGAAAACAATTTTCTGATAACCTACTTTATTTAAAGATGCACAAACTTTTGACATAACAGTTTCACTGTATCTACTCTAGGGAAATTCTTGGCCCTGAATCCAGGAAATCTACAAAAGAATAGTTATAGCTATTTTTATTGTAATATCAAAAACAGGAAACAACCTAAATCCTGTCAACAAGAAAGGATAAATTTTCTAAATTATTACTTATAATAGGAAAAAATAAAGCAATGAAATTGACTACAGTGAAACTCATTATAATAATGGATATTACAAACCTAATACTGGATAGAAAAAGAAAATTGCAGGATAATATACATGGTATAATTCCATTTACTTGAAGTTCAAAACTATACATATAAAAACAATTTTTTATTTTGCATTATATTTCTATTGATAAAACTATAAGAAAAAGTGAAAATAATAAGATGAGATAGGAGAAAGCTGATAGAAGCCTTCTAAGTTATGGCTCAGCTTTCTTTCTTAGGCAGAGTAATTTTACATTTGTTATTTGTCTCCACATATTCTGCATAACTAGCCTTATTTTTGCAAGTTTTAAAAGATGAAGCAAAATAATAATGTCAACAAACAGTTGTAAAAATAAAAAGAAATATAGCAAAAACATGAGCTGCCTCTGCTCTAATGTATAGCAAATATTAGAGAATAATACATGCAAATGAGTGCTTTGTGGATCAAAGCCAGACCTTTGTTCCACAACATTTCAAGGATTTCAGCAAGAAGTGCCATTTGCAGCTTTTGGAATAGTGGTTTTCTGTTGCCTTTTTATGAACTGTATACAGCAAGCTGGATTCAAACAAAAATACTTCCAAATCCATATCACAATGTGGAATTCTATTTTTCTTTGAGAAAAGAAAAAGTTAGTAAAGTTATCAATTTTCCCAATTCTTACCCTTTGGTTACCCTCTGTGGCCTTTTTAGAAACTTTGTTTTGTAGCAAATATAGATTTATAAGAATCTGCAAAAAGTAGTATAATGGGGCCCCATTTACTCTTTGCTCAATTTCCCCTACTTGTTACATTTTATGTACAATCTCAAAATCATAATTACATGGGTATAATGTATGCGTATAGTTTTATGTCATGTATATTTCTGCAACCATCATTTCCATGAACATACACAAATTATTCCATAACCACGAAGATTTTCCTAATTCATAGTTACACCCCTCCCTACCTTTCACCATCTCTATCTCTAGGGAACCACAAATCTCTCCTTCATCTCTGTGATTTAGCCATTGAACGTAAGTAATATTATGTTAGCAGAATCATACAATATATCTCCTCATGTATTTGCCCATTTTCTAATTTATTTTGTTTTACTGTTGAATTCTTTATGATGAGTTTATGCTTATGGATATTTATGTATGTATATTCTTTTGTCATATAGGTGATTGGTAAATATGTAACTTGCTTTCCTGTCATTTTATCAGGATCTTTTACACTTGGCAATGCTGACAATTCTGTTTCTGTGTTCTTATTTGGTTTCTTTGGTGTGTTGTCTCTTCTTCCAATACCAATCCCACAATCTCTATAGCTACAGTTATAAAATAAGTCTGAAAATCAGGTGGAGTGACTTCTTCTACTTTCTTCTTTTTTTCAAAATTATTTTAAAATTTCTAGCCCCTTTTACTTTTTATATAAACATTATATTAAACCTGTCTGTTTCTAATAAATATATTGCTAGAGTTTTTATTGGAATTATGTCAAGCATGGATATCAGTTTGGGAGAATTGATAACTTTACTATGTTGAAAAATACATGAACGCAATATGTCTCTCCATTATTGAGATCTTTGAATTTGTTGTGTGTGTGTGTGTGTGTGTGTGTATATTCATGCATACACTGGCTTACAATGTTGGGGATTGAACTTGGAGCCTCACATGTACTCTGAACTACATACTTAGCCCAAAGATTTGAATATTTTTCCATAATTTTTGTTGGTGAACTATAATTATACATAATGGTGAGATTTATTGTTACATATTCATACATGAACACGATAAAACAGTATTATTTGGTCAATATCAATTCCCACTATTTTTTCCTCCCTTACTACCTCCCTTGGTCCCTTTACTCTGATCTTCATTCAGTTTTCATGAGATACACACATACACACACACACACAACAAATTCTTTTCCTTTGTCCTCCCTAGCTTCCACATAAGACAGAAAACATAGGACCCTTGAGTTTCTGAATATGACTTATTTTGTTTAATATAATGTTCTCAGGTTCCATCCATTTTCCTGCAAATGACACAATCTCTTTCTTCTTTAAGGCTGAGTAAAACTTCATTGTGTAAATATATATTTTTAATACAGTCATCTCCTGACACCTAAATTGGATACTTAGTTTTGACTATTGTGAATTGTGCTGCTGTGAACATGGGTATGGACTTTGGATATTTTATTAAGTGTGTGTTTGTAGTTTCCATCATACGATTCTTGTAGATGGCATTTTTATTATATTTTGATAGAATTTATCTAAATATTTCTCTTTTAGTAAATGTGATTGCAAATATTGCATTTTTATTTCATTTTTGTGTTTGTTGCCAGTCTATAACAATACAATAGATTCCTGTATGTTGGTTTTGTATTCTGCAACCTTGTAAAGTCACCTATTTTTTCTTGTGTTTTTTTTTGTTTTTGTTTTTGTTTTTGTAGATACTTCTAATATTCAAGTTGGGAAATCATTGACTACCTGGCTTGCCTACTGTGTGGGTTGGGGATGTTGGAGGGTGTGCAGCTTTGAAGATTATCCCACAATTCAGAGTTCAGGATGCAGCTATAGTATTCTGTCAATGGATTTGTCAGCATGATTCCTGCCATCTGTTTTTCTGTCCTCTGCTAGCAGACCAGGCAGCTTATTCCTTGGACCTTATAGGAGATCACCTAGGAATAACCCACCCTAGCTCACCCACCCTAGCTCAGGGATTCATACCTACCATGTCACTCTGGCCTGCTGAAACTGGTAAACAGGTCATCTCTTGTTCTCCTGTGATGAAACATTTGCTTAGGTCATGCCCGTTTCTTACTAAGAGGACATCCTTACTTCCCCTTGTTTCCCTAGTGGGGTTTTATAATAGATTCTGATATCCACAAACAGTGAAAGGAATAGAGTCACCTATGGTTTTATATATCTGTTGCATTAGGTAAAAACAGGTCTGATTACAGGGTGAACCCACACAGTGTCCCCATGTCTAAGAGGATAGTAAAAGGGCATTGAGGATATATAAACATGGAAAATATACATCCACCAACACTCTTTCATAAGGGAGCATTGTCTTTTGTTGGAAAGCAATACTTTCCTAAGTCTTCTGTTTTTTGGGAGATGGATGACATAATGATGATAACAGCCCCCAATATGTGTGCTCCAAATAGTACAAATCTGCCTTCTGAGAGAAAGGGAAGCTTAACTGCTGGGTGTTGGCTTTATTTGGTTACTATGTAGGGGGTGCCAACTATCATACTTCTCCAAATTTCCCCCTATATGGAGCTCAGAGTCTTCTGTAAGTAAATACTAGCAGATATTTAAAAATCTGTTTAATAGGGACACACATTTTTAGCCAATTAGTGTATCCAGATGTCTCTGTCTTATCCTTAAGTTTTTTTTTCCAAAATGAAAACTATCATAATTTGAAATACAGTGAACTTTAGTTCTTAAAGGAAAAATCAAGTAAAAATAATTCAATATCTTTATTAAGTTAACAGTTACAAAGATGGTTGTGATGGTTATTGATTGCAGGTTAAAGACAAACATTTATGATCTCAAAGATCCTGTGGGTCAGGATTCCAATCAAAGTTTGGTTATTTACTCTGACTCAGGGTTTCCCAAAGGCTGAAATCTAAGTGTTGACTAGGGCTATAGTCATCTCATGTCTCCACAGTGGGGAGATTCACTTCCCAGCTGTTTTGTTTGTCTTCTGGTGGGCTTTGGATCATCCTTGGTTGTCGGCAAGAGGTCACCTGGCATTATCCTATGAGCTTTTTTCATGGCGCAGCTTGCAACATTGGTAGCCAGTTTCTTCTAGAGCAAGTAAATGAGAGGGGAGCAAAATGGAAGCTGCCTGATGTTGGGAGTGACAACTCTCTTTTCTATGTATTAGAAACAAACCAGTAAGTGTAGAATACATTTGAAGAAATGGGAATCCAACAGCATGGGAATAGAAGGAGGTAGAAAATGATGGGACTGACAGGGTCATCTTACAGGCTGCATTTGTGGTTTATAAATTTACAAAATGAACCAGTCTGTTCATTTATTGTTCATCAACTTCTATTTTTCTGGTCAGTTTCAACATGAAAGCAGCATACAATGTGATTATCCTTAATTATTGGCACATAATAACAGTTCATTGTTCTAATTTGAGTAATGCAATTGATATTTTGAAGGTTCCAAATTTAATGACCCCCCCCAATGTTTTCCTTTGTTTTTTGATCAGAGAAAGAGGCAAGTTTCATAATTAAATATAAACTTATATAGATTTCAGAATCAAGAAAAGGTCAGTAGAGTTTAGGAAAATGACCAGGAGGAGGGAGGAAGGAAGGGGAAGGAGAGATACTGAGAAAAGATATTGTTCACTAATATTGGTACAGTTTGTGTACCTCTAAATATGTAACAACAAATCCCACCATCATATACAACTATGATTCACCAATTAAAAATATGGAAATATAAAGCTAACAAAAAAATCACTTTATAGAACCCTTGTTTTAAGTTGGAATATATAGTTGAACTTTCAAATACTAATTTAGAAGAAGTAAAATGATCAATTCACACAGCAAACCACCTCATCAAAACCTTACACCCAATGTGATGTTCTTCATAAACCCAGAGGGCCTACATGTAACAAGGAACTCACCATGAGGCTGCTCACTCCAGAGTAATATCCATAGCATAATGACCTGCAGTGGAACTGACCAGGTCCATGCCCTAAATGTAAAATTGCATTATCTCATTCAAACTCTTAGCAAAAGTTACAGTCTATATATGTTTGTCTCTTATTTTCATTAAAAAAAATGTACACAGAAGAATCTAGAAGGAAGTTTTCTTATGATTCCATTCTTTCTGCTTACACTTTGGTCACTCACAGCCTTTAAACACTTTTGATCCTTGGAAGCTCTGAGCTCAGTATCAGACACTTTGCTCACCTGAGCTCACTGGATTTCTACACCTGGTAGAAGTGAGGGAAGAGGAAAATACCACCTTGCACATAAACACATCCTTGAACTTGAGGGTCTTCTTGATTTTTCCAAGTGTCGATTGATTTCCTTCTTACTAAAAATAAAGTAAAATAGTGGGACCTTGAATTAGTCAAAGTGTTCTAAATGATTAAAAATAAAAAATATAAACTGGTCTTCATCAAAATTCAAACATTTTTGTAACTTAAAAAACCACCTCAAAAGAAAAAGAAGAAGGAGGAAGAGGAGAGGAAAGAAGGAGAGGGAAGGAAAACAGAAAAAGCTATAAGGTGGGAGAAAAGTTCTCAAAGCACATATATGGTAAATGGACTTGTATCATATATATGTGTGAAGGTATATATGTATATATGATATATGTTTTATATGATAAATAATATGTATTATATATTGTACTTTAAACATAATTTGTTTTAAATATTATCTTTGTATATTAACTTCCAGAAGACAAAAGTGCATTTGAAATATATACAAAAAAATTGAATAGAGCTGAGCACTGTGGTACATCCCTGTATTCCCAGTGGCACAGGAGGATAAGACAGGAGGATAGCAAATTCAAAGTCATCCTCAGCAATTTAATAAGGCCCTCAGCAACTTAGTGAGACCCTGGCTCAAATAGAAAATAAAAAGGGGTGGGGATGTGGATCATCAGTTGACTGCCCCTTGGTTCAATCTATGGTATGTATAAATAAATAAATAAACAAACATACATTTCATCAAGCAGATCTCATGGAGTAATAACCTCTAAACATATAACTATGGTTTAGACCTTAAACATCCCTCAAATGTTCATATGCCAAAGGCTTCATAGCCAGGCTGTGGCATTATTGGGTGGTAGTGGAATCATTAGGCTGTTCAGCATAGTGGGAGGGTGTCAAGTCATTGATTATATACTCTTGTAAGGGATAGTAGGTCCCCAGACCCTTCTGCTCTTTCTCTTTGATTCCTGGCCACCATGTGATGAGCAGCTTTGCTCTACCCACATGCTTCCACTATGATGTTCTGCCACACCATAGGCCCAAAAGTTATGGAGCCAGCCTACCATGGACTGAAACCTTGAAATCCTGAGCCAAAATAAACTTTTCCCATTTATGAGTTATTTTAGGCATTTTGTCATAGTGACATAAAGCAGACAAACACACACATGAAAAGATCGATATCATTAGCCATGAGGAAAATGTAAATTAAAACTACAATGAGATACAGTTCACAATCATTAAGATCACTGTGATATAAAAAATGAACAATAATCAATATTGCTCATGGGAATGTAAAATGACGCAGCCATTACAGAAAGCATTATGGCACATATTTAAAAAGTAAAACATGACAGCCCCATATGATGTGACAATTTTACTCCTGTGTATCCAAGAGAAATGAAAGCATGCATCCACACAAATATATCCATGAATTTCATAGCAACATTATTCAAAATAGCTCAAAACAATACAAATGTCTATCTTTGCTATAATGTAGATGAACCTCAACTATGAACTAGTGGGGGAAAAAAGGCACAGATTGTAAAACTTCTTTTATATCAAGTGTCCATAAAAGACAAATCCATAGAAACAGAGAGAATAGAAAGTTGGAGTAGGACTGAATAATGGCTATATATGGTGTGAGGCACTTTTATGTGGTAATAGAAATGTTCTGAACTTGGATTGTGGTATTGGTTGCTCTATACAAATTTACTAGGACCTTTGAATTATACACTCAATTTGGGGGACTTTTATCACATGTAGACACCAATAGCTAGTAAATAAAATAAAATAAAAACTACTGGAATTTTAAGAAGTGGTGTTTGAGTGCTTGATACATAGTCAATAAATGGCAGCTACTAGTATTGCTATTGTCTTGATTCCTGGCTCTTCTTTGTTAATGTTTCAATTGTTTAACTATGGTTATTGTCCTAAGAGACCAATCTTATATATATACAAGAGTCAAACATAGAGTAATAGTCAATTTTTTCCATGTTCTTCTACCATTTAAATGAAAGTGAATCTGAAGAATGTATGATATCATGATTTATAATGATAGTGATACAAAATGGAATTATGTGCACTATTTAGTTACATGTTATAAAAATTAGAAATTGGTTCTCTAAATTATAATCCATACAATAAAAGTTTGATCATTTGTTTTAGATGTTCTTTTTTATTAATATTTATTTTTTAGTTTCCAGCAGACACAACATGTTTGTTTGTATGTGGTGCTGAGGATCAAACCCGGGCCACACACATGCCAGGCGAGCGCGCTACCGCTTGAGCCACATCCCCAGCCCTATTTTAGATGTTCTCACTTTACACCAAAACCAAATTATCTTCCACTGAATCTGGGAAGACATTTACTTTAAAAAAAAACTATTGCTCTCATAATACTTTTATGAAATATATTTTTAAAATCTTTTTAGTGTTCAATCTATAATTCGAAATACACCAAGTAAAATAGAATAAAAGAACTGAAATCACGATAGCAGAATAATTTTATAGACTAATTGAAAACTTTGGGAGTCACAAATTTTAATTAACACTTTATGTTTGCAAATTAGCTGTTAAAAACCATTACATTTTGCTTCTCTTCCATCTGTAAAAAGCATATTTTAAATAGCAAATGTAAAAACTAAATAGGAAAGATTGTACCAATAATGCAAACAGTTTGCTTTTCTTTTTGTATTCTTAAGGGTCTGTTCCAGGCTTTATGTTTGCTTGTTTGGGAGCATTTTAAAAGACTACTACTTTGCTAGAGTAAAGTCCAAGGAAACACCAGTAAACCAAATGTTTGAAAATAATTTTAGCATTGTTAGAATTGTGTTTCTTTACATTTCAAAATTCATAGCAGTTAAAACCACAGAAGTTATTTCCTAGTCACATCATAAGTCCAATGGAAGGTATTTATTTCAGTGTAAACTTTAAATTATTCTCTTTATCTCAATATTTAAAATCAATTTCATATTGAAACATGCTTTTCTTTACTCCTATTGAGATGTTACACAGAAGGACAAAGCTCTCATAGGATGCTTTTTTACACAAATGCCACATTTTTCTATGGCAGATGGCATAAAAAAAATTTAAAATAACTGCACATCAAGTCTGTTCTCAGTTGAATGAAATCTCAGTCCCTCCCCCTGTCAAATAAGAAATAACCTTAACCTTTGTTGTTTAATTGCTCAGAATTTTGAATTGTTTATATCACAGCATAACCTTTCCTTTTCTCACTAACGTAAGTAATTAGTTTCCATAATTTTTGTCTTTTAATTACAAGTAACTTATTTTATTCATGGTTTATATGGGAATATATCTGGCTTCATGTGCCTATTTTAAATAAAATTACATTTTGTCACTATCAAGTTGTAAAACAAAGTTGTTGCCTTAATCTATAGAAGAATAATATATAATAATCATAATAATAACTCTGAGATTTTCAGTAACAACTGTGTAAGCTTAAGAACTACTCTTGGAAGGGGGTCAAGAATTAGAGTGAATTATTTAGGAATTGCACTCAACTGAAAGACATAGTAGCCTCCAAATGATTAACACTTTATGTTTGCAAATTAGCTGTTAAAAACCATTAATATATGTAGAGAGGGAGAGATAATATTGAAGTGTGTATATGTATGTTATGTATTTGTATATTTCATATATGCAAAATTACATGCCAAGTGATATTTATATTATTATATTTATTTTAACATATATATTCACATAATGATACACAAAAAAATTAAAGGTTTGTATTTTCTCACATTAAAATTCAAAGGTAATGACCAGGCCCCATGGCATGAACTATAATCCCTTCAACCCAAGAGAGTAGGGCAGGAGGCTTGCTTAAATCTCAGAGTTCAAGAACAACCTGGGCAACATAGTGAGACCCAGTTTCATTCATTTTAAATAAATAAATAAATAAAATTCAAACGTGAGCTGCACATGCACATGGTGGGTGGTGTAGCTTAATAATATGATTTTACAGTCTTTCTACCAACACCTCCAGGTACCCCAAAGCAAAACAAACAAACAAAAACTTCTTTTTTTTTTGCTATGATTATTATTTATATTCTTGACCTACAAATATTGTTGGACCCCACTATAGTCACATTACCTCATTTATTTGAAGCTCCATCTCTTAAAGTCTATCTCATTTTATCCCAATTTCAACCAATATTGCCTGTGCACAAATCTTGTTTATGCATCAAACAGTGTTGATACTGCTTTCTTAGAGCAAGGTATACATTAACCTTCATCTTTAGGAATGTCCATGTAGGTGTTGTACTGATAAGATGCAATTGTCTTAATAATATTCTTACTTGTCTCCACAAGATGAGATAGAGGGGTAGGATTTGGAAGCTTATCAGTTTGTTCTATACCATTTATAAGCAGATTTTTGGAATTTCTATGTTCATAGTGATAAAATACTGAATAAAAGAAAGGAAAATTATTCGATCTCAAAAGTTGTTTATATACTCCTGGCCATTAAAAAAAAAAAGATTTTTCCAACTGATGTTCTATCAGAAAACAACATAAGTGTTGGTTATTGGTCAGGTAGTACAATAAAGATGCAATGTATGATTTTAGAAATCTTTCAAAGAAAAACCAATTTAGCTCCTTATTTCATGAAATGATAAATTTTTTAAAAATTAGAGACTGCAAGAGTCACATCAGGCTCGATAATATGACTTATGTTCATCTAAAGTAAGGTGAAAACTTTTATAACTGACGAATCTGAAGAGAAATGGACAGAAATGGCTTAAGCTTACCTGAATTTTGGATCCAATCACAAAAGCATTGTGGGATTAAGGAGCAGTATAATAGTTGTTCTTATCATCAAAGACCTGTACAAAGACACTGAGAAAGAGGAAAGTTATGGTGTGTACACAATTGAAAATAGATCAAAAAGCAAAAATTGGTAGAACATTCTGGAGTCTGGGAAGTAATAGCAAATATGGTGTGAAATATGAATAAAACTTGTGGGTATAATTCTTGGGAAAATCACAGAAATTCCTCAAGTGCTATAAGCCCTGATGTGTAATACAAAATCTATATGTTCAAAAAACAAAACAAAAAAAATAAATTGTGAAGTTTACATTTTGGAAGTCACCCAAATCAAAAAGAAAAAGTAATATCAGGAGCATAATGAGACAGAAAATTTAATCTACTTGAAAAAAAAATGGAGGATCAGTTCAAATTATCTGTAGGTCACAAAACTTTAAAAATGGGCTAATACAGGCTAGAAGGGCTTCCTTATACCATTTTACCGGGAGAAAAATGCTCTAATGCTGTGAGCGAGCTCTGCACAAACTTCCTCTTCCCCAAGAAAGTTTTTTTTGAAGTATAATTAAGTGTACTGGGTTAAATACTATCCATCCAAATTCATATTCATCAAGAATTTCAGAATGTCAACTAAAGGAATTGATATTGGCTTTGAAATTGAGAAATGGATAGAAACTGGAAGCATTTTGGAACTTATGATGGGGAAAACTTCTATTTCTTTAATTAGAAGTTAGAAATATGAATGTTGATGATGATTCTTACCAGGAATGGTGGCATGCCTCTGTAGAGTCCCAGCTACTTGGAAGGCTAAAGCAAGAGGATTACATTTGCTCAGTAGTTTGAGGACAGTCTGGCCAACACAGAAAGACTATCTCGTTTTAAAAGGAGAGAGAGAGAGAGCAAGAGAGAGAGAGACAGACAGACAGACAGGAAGGAAGGAAGGAAGATGAGAAGTGGAAGAGA
Organism: Urocitellus parryii; assembly: GCF_045843805.1. Lineage (NCBI taxonomy): Eukaryota > Metazoa > Chordata > Mammalia > Rodentia > Sciuridae > Urocitellus > Urocitellus parryii. The sequence continues at coordinate 86,149 of NW_027551764.1, forward strand.
AAAGAAAAAGGGTAATTCTTGTGAAAGCTCAGAAAAAAGAAATGAAAAGCAAAATAGAGAAAGTTTCCATCATCTTTGTGCATACATTAAACATTGCCAACAGGAAGCTAAAAATAGAAGCATGAAAATACTACTGGTGATGTCTTAAAAGATAGAACACACTATTGGAAATTAGAGAAAGGGCAATCTTTGTCATAAGTGGGACAAAACTTGGCCATGTTGTGTGCTTGTTTTGAGGAATACAGAACTTATAAATTATGAACTTCGATATTTAGCTGAGAAGATTCCCAAAAGAAGCTTCTTGTTACATTTATAACAATAATCTATAAAAGTGATGAATTGGGGAAGGAAGTATTAGGCAAAGGAACCAGCACATGATTGTTGATGAGATTTTCAGTCAATCTAGATTATGAAGGATGAAAAAAGTAGGAAATTCTCTGTTGAAAAATAGTGCTCTGTAGAGTGCCAAGAGGGTACCTAGACAGTTTTTGGTTTTTTTGTAATTTTATTTGTTATGTTTAGATATAGATTAGAGGAAAATGTATTTTGGCATATTAGACATACATGGAGTATAAATTAGGACCCCATTCTTGTGGTTGTATATGCTTTGGAGTTTCACAGCATATACATGTATTTATATAGGAACAAAGGAAAATTATGTCTGATTCATTCTACGGTCTTTCCTATTCTCATCCCCCTTGCCTTCATTCCCCTTTGTCTAACCAATGAACTTTTATCCCCCATCCCACCCACACTTTATTGTGTATTAGCATCCAAACATCAGAGAGAACATTCCATCTTTGGTTTTGCAGGATTGGCTTATTTCACTTAGCATGATCGACTACAGTTCCATCCACTTATCAGCAAATGCCATAATTTTATTCTTCTTTGAGTCTGAGTAATATTCCATTGTGTATATGTACCACATTTTCTTTACCTATTCTTCTGATGAAGGATAGTTATATAGATTCCATAGCTTAGCTATTATGAATTGAGCAGCTATAAACATTGACATGGCTGAGTAACTGTAGTATGCTGATTTTAAGTGCTTTGGGTATAAACCAAGGAGTGGGATAACTGGGTCAAAGGTGATTCCACTCCAAGTTTTCTGAAGAATCTCCACACTGCTTTCCAGAGTGATCACACCAATTTACAGTCCCACTAGCGATGTATGACTATACCCTTGAATTCATATCTCTCAAAATGGATCAAGGACTTAGTTATTAGATCAGAAACTCTGAAGAAAATGTAGGCTCAATTCTCCATCATATTGGCTTAGGAACTGAATTCCTCAACAAGACTACTAAAGCTTAAGAAGTAAAATCAAGAATCAATAAATGAGATGGTACCAAACTAAAAAGCATCCTCACACCAAAGGAAATAATCAAAAACGTAAACAAAGCTCCTACAGAATGGGAGAATATCTTCAACATCTGCACCTCAGATAGAGCATTAATCTCCAGGATATATAAATAACTCAAAAAATAACAAGAAGAAGAAGAAGAAGAAGAAGAAGAAGAAGAAGAAGAAGAAGAAGAAGAAGAAGAAGAAGAAGAAGAAAGCAAAACAAATAACCCAATCAGTAAATGGGCAAAGAAACTTAACAGATACTCCATAGGTGAAATAAAATGGTCAACAAATATACGAAGAAATGCTCAACATCTCTAGCAATTAGATAAATGAGAATTAAAACTGCACTGAGATTTCATCTCACTCTAGTCAGAATGGCAATAATCAAGAATACAGGTAACAAAAAAGGTTGGAAAGGATGTGAGGAAAAGGGTGCATTCCTATATTGCTGGTGGGACTGCAAATTGGTGCAACCACTCCAGACAGACTTTTGCTGAAGAGATCAGGTAAGTGAATTATTTGTCCTATGCATCATCTCAGTAGAAATCAGGAGTGGAGATGAAATTCTCTAGTAAATATATGTGGAGGATCTTTTTCTCTAATGCTGTTTCTCCTTGACATCAATTAGGTTTTTGAGAGTCTAAAATTACTATATCTTGGAATTACTATAGCTTGGACTAAAGGACAAAAAGGATAAGATGAAAGAAGGCTCTCAAACTTTTAGGAGTTTTATAGGCAGGGAATGGTCTGATAAGACTACCTGGCCACAACATGGACTGCCTTTCAAGACAAAGGAAGAACAACTCCATAGTCAGTGGTGGATATAGAGACAGAGTCCAGACAGCTGACCTAAGGCAGGGACCAACACAGTCACATGGTGGGCCCAGAGAGTGGGGCCACTGAGGATCCAGAATAGAGAGCAGGAAGCCACAAAAGATCATTCCTAAGCCTTGAGACCTAATGGAATTTGTCCTAATGAGTTTGGACTTGCTTGACACCAGTGACCCCTTTATTTTGTCCAATTTATCCCTGTGCAAATGAGAATATCCATCCTGTGTCTGTCTCAATGTTCTGTTTTAGAAACTCACAAGTTATTTTCTAGTTTCACAGGTCCATAGGTGGAAAGAATTTTTTTTTTCTGGCATAGACCTTAGCCAGAGTCTCACCCATGCCTGATTTAGCTAATTCAGTTGATGAGATTGGGAGTTTCTAATTTGATAATATTTTGGTTTTAGTGTTGATGCTATAATGGGTTATGACTTTTGAGTATCTTTTGAGTATATTTTCATGCCTGTTGGACATGAGTAGTTACTACCTGGAAGGAGTTTTTTTTCTTATTGCCTTTTTTTTCAGAGTTTTGCCAATTTTTTTTTTATTCTTTCACTTTTCCACTTTACAATGGGAAAACACCAAATCACCATAACCAATCACTTAAGCAAAAACTGTTATTAATTGAATCAGTGCATAAATTAACTTAGAAATAACTGACATCTTAATGACACTGTCTACTTAAGATAAATTATTTAAGACTTATCATCTGCCAGATACAACTTTTCTTATGTAAGTTTTCTATACTACTTTTAAAATTCTCCTTATACTTTTGGATTTTTTTGTTATTGATCTTTTTATGCAAATGAGGTAGTTTCTTCCATGTATCTTCTCAATGGTTGTTGATTACAGATGTTTATTTTTAGAGTGCAATTCAGTCTGGATTAGAATTCTGCAAAACAGGCAAAAGTGACACAATTATAAATGTAGTATGCATATGTAATGATATTTTATTTCTTCTGTGACTCAGCCTAAATTAATGTAGACTATTAATCTATAGTTTCTTATCAGCAGTGCATTAAGAGTACATGTGTCTAGGGTACAATTAAATTGCAGCTCTGATGATAATTATTAAACTGTTGGTCTCCTTTCATTCATTTCATTTTATTTTCTTAGGTTAGATTTTATGAATTTAACCATAAATTTATGGTTCTCCAAAAGAAAGTTATATTTGACAGTATTGAGTATGAATAGTAAATCTATAATAAATTGTTCCTAAGAACTACAAAATCTTTAAGACTTGATTTGCTAATGTGACCAATGGAAAATAACATCTCCTTCAAATATTAGTTGCTATTGAGAAAGGTAAGATTAAAACCATAATGCCTATGGTAGGGGCAGGTGGGTCTCTTTTTTAACAGATTTATTGAGATATGATTCACATACCCTAAGATCCAACCATTTAATATGTAAAATTAATGGATTTAGCATAGCAACAGAGTGTTCAGCCATTATGAAAATCTAATTTTAGAATATATTCACCACATTCACAAAAAAACAATACCCACTAGCAGCCACTCCACATTTGCTGCTACCTGTTCCACCTTGTTCCTCTCACTGCTAGTTGGTAATGACTCATCCTCTTCCTGTCTCCAGACACTCATCACTCCTGGAAATTTAATATAAATAAAATTATATGATGTTCTCTTTTGGGGCTGTATTCTTCCACTTAGCACAAGATTTTAAAGTCTCATCCATGAAGGATATATCAGCCTGTATTTCCTTTTTATAGTTAAATAATATGTCATCATATAATGATATACTTCATGTTATGTATCCATTAATCTGTTGCTAGATACTTCCATATTTTGACTCTCATTAATATTGCTGAAATGAGCATTCATATGCAAGTTTCTTTTTTATTTTTCACTTCTCTTTGAACATAATTGAAACTGTGAACATAATTGCTGGATCATATAGTAAATCTGGAGTGTTTAACATTTTGAGAAACTGCCAAACTGTTTTCTAAAGCAGATGCATCATTTATATTTCCATCAGCAATGTATGAGGATTCCAATTCATGTTCATCCTCATCAGCATTTGTTTATATCTTTCTTCTATATTTTAGCCAATCTAGTGCTTGTGAAGTGGCATCTCATTTTGGTTTTGATTTGCATTTTCCTAATAACTGATGATTTTGAGGATTTTTTTCTTTTTCGTTTTGTTTTTCAGGGAGTTATGCTAGGGATTGAACCTAGGGCCTTGTGCATACTAGGCAAATACTATACCACTGAACTGAATACCCAGCTCAATTTTGAAGATTTTTATGTGTATGTATCAGCCAGACATTTATATATCTTCTTTAAAGAAATGGCTACACAAATTATTTTCCCATTTTTTAGTTAGGCTATCAGGGTTTTTATTAGAGTTCTTGAAATCCCTTTAAAACTTTATAATGCTAGCACTTCAAATTTCTGTTATTGTCCGAAGTTGCTTACTAAGAAAGAGACCAAGCACCACAAGTAAATATCTACAGTGAGTCCAGCCAAATCATGAGTGCCAGCTCCATTCTGGTCAGTAAGGGCTGCCCACAAGAGTGTTTTAGCTCTTAAAATTGATGTATTTTCACTCTTTAAATAAAGCGAAGCAGTTGAATGAACATGAGTTAGTCTCCCTGTATTGAGTGTCCTTGGAGGAGAGTTGGCCATTCAGAAGGAAGCTGGGCTGCATCAGTAAGGAGGGTAACAGAACCCCCTGGGTGACAGGAGCAGAGGCAGGAAAAAAGGGGGATGACTGAGCTGGGGCCCAGATCAGGTTCACCACAGTGCACAGATCCAATTCCTATGACATAGAATGTGAAGGCTATGCTTTCTGGATCACCTTTGGAGAAAAAGTCTCAGCATCCCCTAATGCAGTGTGGTGTTTTTCCCTTCAATAGGCCAAGGAGGCAGGCAACCAGCATCAATCAAGCCATGGCTCCAAGGATCACCAACTTTGTATCAGTGGCTCAAGATGCTCTTGATCGTGAGAACTAGAGGTACAGGTGTATGGTACTCATTGCTGTACTCAACACACAGTTTTCTCTCTAGAGGATCAGATGAGGAAGGACTTGATGAAGCCCTTTATTTTCTCCAGCTAAACCAGAGACCCACCTGCACAAAACCCAAACCCAATCATCCATCCCAACTTTCCAAATGCTGCCACATGGACAATCAGATATTATTGATAATGAGCATGCTAAATGTAGAAAGTGTAGAAGATTATTTCTTTCTTATGCATTTTATAATGAGCATGAATTACTTTTTTTTTGTTACCAGTATTGAATCCAGATGTGCTTAAACACTGAGCCACATCCTCAGCCTTTCTTTCTTTTTTTTTTTTTTTAATTTTGCAACAGGGTCTCACTAAGTTGCTTAGGGCCTCATAAATTTGCTGAGGATGGCCTTGACCTTGTGATTCTTCTGCCTCAGCCTCCTGAGCCACTGGGGTTACAGGTGTGAGCCACCACACCTGGCTGAATTACTTTTATAATTAGAAAACCCTAGTTATAAAAAAGAACAAGGAAGTTCTTTTTTATTTTAGATTTCTTTTAGCAAAAAAAAAATAATAAAAAGAAACTGCCAAATTAGACCTGAGACAAAGTTCTCATGCAGTATTAAATGAAATACATATTTTGATTTTTGTAGCATTTTACCAGTAGTATCCCCAGACATTATTTTGTCTGAGATGCTATAATTACTAAACTACAATATGCAAACTTGAACAAATCTTTTGATTCCACATCCTATTTGATAGGCTTATTTGAGTCAATGTTTATATCCTGGCTGTCATATGCTATAGGAATGGGTTCAGTAAATTGCAGCTTGTGATAGAAGTGCATCACTACCTAGCCCATGCAGGCAACTGTGACCAGGGACATAACTGAGCCTGAATAATTGAGAGTAAAGTGGTGCTGGGAGTATGTGGAGAGGATAAAGTGTAAGGAAATGACTTTTTATTGATTGCATCTTGGTGAGTCACAGCCCACCTATGCACCCCCCACCATAGCTCATTCTGTTTGCTGTGGCTCAAACAACAATCAGTTCATCAGTGCCACACTCCTTGCTAGACTTGTCCTGACCAAAGAAGTCTTGGGGTGTCTCAAAGGATGAACTCCCACCTCCTCTCATTTTAAATGATGAACAGAAACACGGTTTTCTCTTCCTATTTGCTAAAGATCTTATAGCCTTCCTTATATTAAATTCAAAGACAATTTTATAGTCTTCAAAGGATAAAAAAATTCATCAATAAGTTATTGTTATACCGTAGATATGAGGTGTTTTCCCAAGGCTTCTATGTTTTTGAAGAATATTCAGAGGTGATATGTTTAAATCATATGAGCTCTAATTAATCAGTCCATTCCAGTTTGAATGGACTGAGTTGGTGCTATCTGTAAGTTAGGTGGGATGTGACTGGAGGAGGTGGTCACTGGGATATGCTCAGTAAGGGAGTATCATTCCTGTAGTCCCTTTCTCCCTCTCTCTCTCCTTCTCCTTCTCTCTCTTCCTTTCCCTTTCCCTCCCCCTCCTCCTCCCTCTCTCCATCTTTTCCTCTCCCTTTCTCCTGACCCTGCCATAAGCGGAGCAGCTTTCCACTACTGGGCCCTTCTTCTTTCATGTGCTGCCCAAGGACCCAGAGAAATGGGTTTCACAGCCTATGGACTAAACCTCTGAAACTGAGAACAACAAATAAACTTTCTCTCTTGTAAATTGTTCTGTCAGATATTTTGGTCACAGCAATGCAAAAGCTGACTAAGATGGTGTATATACCAAGATATTGGTATTATTGATTCCAATTTTTGTTATTTATATTTGCTTTTGAAATAGTGGTAGTTTACTAATCAATGTGTATGGTACATCAATACATAAATTGTCTTGGGTACATGTTGTTTTCTCTTGCACTTTAGTAGGAATAGTTAGAGTTGTGAACAGCTCAAATTATACTTTTCTAATCCTTCAGCAAATTTTAAGAATTTATTGTAATTTTCAAAATACATTAACTAATGGTTGCTAACCACTTTTCCTATCAACTGGTATTACTCTATTATCCATTAACTGAGATTTCTGAATAAAGATAATGTGGTATTAAATAATATACTGAACAAAACATTTAATAAATATTTGTTGTATGAATAAGTTAATGGTTCTGAGGTTTCATAGTGCCTTCTGAAAAATCAACTTTACAGAATAATTTCTTTTACATTTAAATGTGTACTTTTTGCATCTATCTTTCTTACGTGAAAATTGACGTGAGTACAACTTATATTAAATACTTAATTTTTCTGAGCTTTTTCCTACCATACATTGAACTTGCTCATTCAAGTAAAATAATTGCAAACATAGAGCGATCAAAGTCATTTTCACATTTTAAAATCCACATATTTCTAAGCAACTGGAAAGCAATCATAGTTCTTTGTTAATACAGTATAAGAAACTATTAATGATTTCCTTATAAAACCCCCAAATTTTTTGCATAAAAGATGACAAGAAAGGTGATATAGCTGTGACTTTTGAAACCATGTCCACAGGAGTCAGCTACAACACTCTCAAACCTTCTCTTCTCCCTGTGCCCAAGAAGAAAATGCTGCAATTTGATAGCAATGTAGAATGTCAAAGAAAAGAAACAAAAGAGCAGCCATCCCATGCAAAGAGTCTACATATGTAAAGAAAGTTTTTTTAAAAAGCCTCACAGGTATTTGAGAAAAGTAAGAATTTCTTTAGTATCTCATTTAAATTAACAGCTACAAATCACTGGGAAAATGTAGATCCTTAATATTTTAATCAAAAGAAAATCTCTGAATTACATTTTGTTGTAAAAATTAGCCCTTATTGAAAATAATTAGGAAAGAAATATCTGCTCACAGTGAGGGTTGAATGTGATTGGTCACTACAAGCCAACACCAACAACAGTTATAAAAAGTAGAAGAAACTATAAAACATTATGTGTTTAAAAGACTTCAAAGAGTTATTGTTGCAACAATAATGGAATGAACCAAAATTTCAGACAAGACTATGAGTTCCAGAAGCAAAGTCAGAGTAGACAGTCCCCCCCCCCCTTTTTCTCAGTGTTTCTCCAATCCAAGGGCCATTTCTGGAGGGAATTAAAAAAACAAACAAACAAACAAACAAAAAAACACTGATTTAGCAGTGACACAAAGCCAGAATCATATAATTTTGATCTTCAGATATGGGTGCTCTTCCTCTGAAACTTAGCTGATTTCTACATGGAAGGCTATAAGGCCTATGCCAAAAACTTTACAGTCAGAATAAAATACCCTCTGTTCTCAAAGAACTTAGGAAGTGAGCATTCTCTATCTCTCTACCCAAGGCGAAAGTGAAGCCGGTCAGAAGACAAAGCACATCGAAGAAGAATTTTCTAGAGGAAGCAGTGTATTGACACTGAGAACTATAACTGCTTTTTACTCAAACATATTTTGTGCTTTCATCAGAAGGCTTCTGCAGGAAGACAAAGAAATAGGGAAAGAATTTGATATTTAAGAAAATACTTAAATATGCCAAAAGATTTATCCATGTTATTCTGAATTATCAGATCATTGCTTATTATTTTTTAGTAATATCCCATTGTTCAGGTTACCTTTCCCTCTGTTCAAGAATATCTTGATTAGTTAAAATTTTTGGCAACTATGAAGTTAAACAATCATGTGCAGACCATTTGTGTTAGTTAACTTTCCTTTGCTATGACAAAATACCTGAGAAAATCAACTTTGAGGAAAAGTTTATTTTGACTCCTAGTTTTTGGAGGTTTCAGTCCATGTGGACCCTATTGCTTTGGGGCTTGTGGTGAAGATAAAAATCTTGGTGGAAGCATTTGTGGAGGAAACCTGTTCACCTTGTGATGTCTGGGAAGTAAAAAGAGAAGGGAGGGTCCCCATATCCCCCTCAAGTGCATGTCTCCAATATACACCACCTTGAAAAGGTTCTGAGACCTCCCAGTAGTGCCATTGAATGGTGTCCAAACTTTTAGCATATGGCCCTTTGGGGGACATTTAAAATCCATACCATAACACCATTTTTGTATGAATATCAGTTTTCAATAAACTTGAGTAAATGTATGAGAGATGTTGCTGGGTTGTGTAGTGAGTGTACATATAACTTTATAAGAAAATGTCTTCCACAGTGTTGAAGCCATTTTATGTTCAAACTGGCAATGAAGAATTCCTGTTCTACATTCTTGTCAGCTTCCGGTATCTTGGTATCCTCATCACCATTGTTATTCTAATTATGTGGTGCAGAGGACCAAATCCAGAGTTTTTTACATGCTAGGCAAGTGGTCTATTACTGAGCTACACCTCCAGTCCTTTTTTTTTTTTTTCAGAATTTCTAATTATGGTATCTCATTGTAGCTTTCATTTGCATTTTCCTAATGACCAGTGATGCTGTGCTGTCTGCATTCATTTTTTCTCAAGGCTTGTTAGCATGCTGCTGGCCGTGGAGGTGGTGTGATGGTGGCATTCTCTCACTTTGTATTTAAATTTCAGTTTTAGACAATTTCTACGAACCTGGGTTTGAGGGTGTGGGTCTTATTTGTGGTCCTGCTCTCCCCTGGTAGGTTTCCATCTGTGTTCTTGCCTGTGGCTTTGGTACTCTCCTCTGTGAGGGTTGAGGAGTTTGTTCTCTGGGAAGAGGATCTGGGCAGTTTCAGTTGTAACCTCATTTTCTTTCCCCAGAGCCCCAGAACACAGGTTTAACTGATCTTCCTTCCAGGGACTAAGACTTATTGTTTAGGACAAATAAGGAATGCTAGGCCAGGGTGGAGTTTGGGCTCTGGCTGCTGTTTCCCTCTGCCAAGAGGGTTCTCCTTTCTGTTCCATTGGTGAGATTCCTATAAGAAAAGACTGCAAAAGAGTGTGTGATGACTCCCCTAAAGCTGCACCCAGAGGGGCCTCACACTCCTGTGCTCTGTTATCGTTAAAGCAATGTCCAAGGGTTTCATAAATTGACTTCCAGACCACGTATAATTGAATCAAGACTTTATTGAAGCACACTGGTAGCGACTGACCAGAACATAAAGCTGTTCCCCTGATCAGCCCCAAACAATTGCAAGGGCGCTCCTTATAAGCCTGAAAACCGCAAAAGGAATGTTTGGGGGTGGGGGGTCTAGCTAATGCAAGCAAGCCAGGTTACAGAAGCAGGAGAGTGCAGTCAGGCGGTGAGGATGCTTAGCCAATCACAATTAGCCCAGTCACCCCAGTTACAGAAACATAGCCCAATTACCCTAGTTACAGAAACAATGCCCGATTAGGTAGTTCCGTGTTCTAAAAGGTTTCTAAAGCAAAAAGGAAAAGAACATCTTGCCCTGGTCATGACCCTTCTACTTGGCATGGTTGCTTTACAAAATGAAGTTACTTCTGCTTTACTATCACATAACAACTCGATAAACATTTCTTGTTTCATAAAGGGCAATTGGTAACATCTGCCTCAAGGATGCAAATCTTCCTGCTGGCACATGTCTTTCTTTTCTTTCAAATCCATGAAATTGAACCTAGGTTCTCTCATAGTCTCATGAAAATTTGTTAACTCCTGATTTTACAGCTTTTTTTTCCCTTGTTCTGACTATATATATCTCTAATGAAAAATTGAAAAAGTCATTGACCTATGGGAGAAAATATTTAGCTAAAAATCTTTAAAGGGCAAACATGAGTCTCTTTTAAACCCATCTTTTTGTGTTTTAATTTCAGATAATGTACTTTTTAGTTTGAGAATATCCATTTTAAGAATACAGTGTTTAGAAGACCCACCTGTCTTTCAGTTGAAAGCTGTGGGGAGGGGGAACTCTCCCCTGGGAAGGAAGATGAAAAAGAGAAAAATTGTTCTTCTCTAAATAAAATTTACTAACTTATTGGGATGAATCAAGTTTTTCAATACTTCTATATAATAGATGGAATGAGTAAATGATGGAAGATACCAACTAGATCCTCAAAGATCCTTTTATCTAAAATATATGGCTTGCAATTAAAAATTACAAGATATGCAAAGAAATAGTATGGCATAGCTAAACCTGTTATGCCAGATTCGTAGGACCCCAATAGACCTCCAGGAGCCGAATCCAATGCAATCACACAAGAGTCTTTCTTGCAAGCTCCAGCCTGGACTCACAACCGTTCTCAATGCAGGGGTCCCAGGGAGTGAGTCCCAGTCCTTTGTTCAGTGAGATTTTATAGGTTTTGGGGGGATACTCTATGCATCACAACATCACACAGCAAATCATTCCATACCATGGGAAAATCAAACAACAACTCTTAGCATTGATTAGCACATTCAATGACTGGAACAAGTTGGGTAGGGGTGATTGGTTAATACAAAAGGGGGATTCATTTGAACTAATTGGTTTAGGCCACGAGGGGTGTATGTGCTAAACTACATGGTTTCCCAACATGTTATCAACCACCATAAACTACTTGGGCGTCAACTGGCATTCCAGGTATTTTCCCTGTCTCATGCTGATTGGAGGTTGCTAGGGGAGTTTCTATGGGTCCTCAACTAGCCTAAATGAGTCAGGGACACCTACCTGGCACCTCAGACCTCTCCTGTTAATTACAAACAACTCAGCAGGGTGGGTATGTGCTTAGGAGTGCTTTGTGGGTTTTTCCAAGGACAAGGGTCATGCCCCCTTCCTTAGGACAGGCCTTGAGGTAGAAGCTACTGTTATTTATTTATTTTTTTAAAAAAATTGAGTCACATTAGTTTCTCAAACCCCTTAAGGAAAAGCAAAATTCCTACATATGATTCAGAAAATGGCATAAGCAGACAAAACTTTAAAATATTGTGACTACTATTTTAAAGTACAGCAAAATATAAACATAAGAATGAATGAATAGAGAGTTTTATCAAGTAATTGGACACATTATAAATATAAAATACATACTTTATAACTGATAATGTATTACCTGAAATTGAGACTAAGCACAGGTTTAAGAGCAGATAAGATAGAACTGTACTACTGAAGTGCTCAATAGAATATGTCTAAAGTAAAACTCAGAAAAAATAAAAGTAGAGGGAAAAAAAGGACAGAAAATAGCAAGAGTCATGTAAAACATCTAAAAAGTTCAATGTACATGCAATTGAAGTCCAAATAGGAGATAACGAAATGGGTTCACTAATGACATTCAAAGAGAGATGGTTTCAAGCTTCAACTGTGTTGTAATTTGTATATTCACTTTGTTCTTTTTATTATAAGAATAAAAATATTCCTAAGGTGGGGTTATAATGTTATTTATTCAGTCATCAATTGATGGACATTTGAAATATTTCAACGTTTTTACTTTTGTGAGTAATGCTACTACACTCTATTCGTTTTTGTATGGATGTGTTTTCTTTCTCTTAATTATATGTCTAGAAATAAAATTGCTGAGTCATATAGTCACATGTGTAACACTTGAAGAAACTGACAGACTATTATACAAATTGGCTTCCCCACTTTACAACTCAACGAATAATATATGAGGGTTTCAATTTCTCCAAATGGTGACCAAAAGTTGTTAGTATCTGTAGTATTTACCTTAGCCATTTTATTGCAGTTTAATCTGTATTTTTGCTTACTAATATTGAGCATCTTTTTTGTGACCAATTTTGTGCCTTATTTTGAGAAATGCCTATTTTAAAAAAGAAAACAGTTATTTGTTTTATGTTTGTTGAAATTAATTTTTAACTAACAATTTGTGTCAATATAAGCAATGCTCAAAATTATTAATGCTGACATTATTCTTTTTTGTACATTTTTCTTTCCATTTTCCTAGAGACTAATGAAAGGAATGATATTCATAGAAAATAATCAACCACAAAATTGTATAGCCTCTGTTTTAAAGACATAAAGCCTTATCATAATAGTTAGGAGAAACAATTTCTCAAAAATTTTTAAAAACTTATTATTAACAAATATATATGCTAGGGCAAGCTCTTATGGTTAATTGGCCTGTGCATACAGAGAGTAAGTTCCGAAACCTGGCATGATATTTGGCATAATGCTTTACTCCTAAGTAGATTAGATTAAAAGTGAAAACACAGTTTGTGCTGAAAAGATTCAATTTTTATGTATTTATTTTTGAAGCAGACATCTCTCTATTTTCCCCAACTGGCCTTGAACTTCTAGGCTAAAGTGATCTTTCTGCTTCAGCTTTCTGAATAGCTGGGATTGTGAGCTTATGCCACCAAGTCTGGCTATGTTTCAAGTATTTGAAAATTAAAATGTTTAACTTTAAGTGCATGTTTATATGAAGGCTCTAAAGTTTCAAAAGAAAATTAGAATTATTTATTGATTGTTCTTTAGCAATGTTTGGAATGGGTTCATTTTTCTTCTATGTAGAAGAATAAGATTTTTCTTACTTCAGGTTCCTAATCTGATTTCCTAAGTATTGCTTGAGTATTTATGTGTGCACCACAACCCAAAATGTGCCAGTTTCTGTAGTAACGTATGCTTCCTGCAGAATGAGTGAAATTTGGTTAATTGTTCCAATATTATCACTTCATAATAGTCACACAAATAAATGAGTATTTCCTCTTATCTTCTTTTACTTTGTACTTTTTCCTCCTCATTTTTATTGGTGCATTATAATTATACATACTGATGAGATTTGCTTTTACATATTTGTACATGCACACAATACAGAATATAACAATATAATTTGACCACTGTAACACCCCAGAACTTTTCCCCTCTTTCCTCACAACCCTTTGGTCCCTTTCCTCTGCTGTATCTCACTTTGATAATAGTCATACAAATAAATACACAATTCCTCTCCTTTCAGTTTGTACTTCTATATAAAATCAAGAGATAGCAGTTGTTTAGAAATATAGTTTAATTTTTCTGAAGGAAATAAAAATAATAAAGCTTAGAATCAAGACTGTTCTAAAGCTTGTACTTTAATGGTGTGGATAAAATTTCTAAATATGCTTTGATTTTACCTGATAATCTTTTTGTTGAGCAGTGTTAAGATTAACTTTATTGATTATTATTTATATATAATAAAATTTTACAATTGTGGCAACCCAATGGTAACAGTTTCATTATGCTCACATATGTAGACATGATTGGGGAAAAACTACATGCCTATTAACCTGTACTGTACTAAGATACAGAATGCATCCATCATCCCAAAACATTACTTCTACCTATTTCCAATCAACTCCTTCTCCTAAGAACTAGAACCATTCTGTGAATAATTTTTGCTACCTTTTTTTTCTCAAGATAATGTTTTTGAGGTTAATCCATGCTGTTATGTATATTAGAATCTAGGCTTCTGAAAAATGTGAAAGTGGAAAAGTAGAATTCAGGATTGGGCTATGTCTTTATAAAAATATGGTTTTGCAATTCCCAAATATGTGAAATCTAAAAAATGACTAGAATAATAACTGGAGCTTATGTGTACAATATGAACTATTTATCCAGTGTCACTATTGAACATGGACCTCAAACAAATCTCTATGATGGTATTTCACGAGTCATTGGCATGTGAAGTACAAAAACAAGCAAAACAAAAAGGGTCACAATGCAATTCTCACGTATTTATGGACTAATAGATAAAAGAACTAATATGGAAATGAAAAATGTACATATACACACAAAGACAGAATTTTGACAAAGTGCTTCAAAATAAATAAACCAAAATTGAGAGAGAATAATTGAAAGATCTTATTTCAATGGGATTCAAGATGTAGCCAAGTCATGCAGAGTCTAAAGAAAGGGTATTCAAAGCATCGTGCATAAATGACAATGGGAAGATGCATTATTAAAAAGAGCCTGATTTCTTTGAGAAATGGAAAAATAGCAAATGTTACAGTAGCAGAATTAAAAAAAAGAAAAGTAGGATGGATAAATTAAAACAATGTTATGAAGGGTTTAACTCAAGAAAGATACCACATTGCATTCTAAATCTAATGACGAATCTGGGTTCTTGACAGGAGAATGAAATCATTTAACTTACATTCAATATGATATATTTGTGTTTCTGTGAAAAATAGATTAGGGTTATATGAAATAACTGGAAAGACAATTAGAAGCCTTCTGCAATTTCAAGTGAGAAATGAGAGTGACTTGGATCCTAGATGAGTCAGTTGATATGGAGATATGGGAAGGGCAGAATGATTTGAGGTTAGTTTTGGAGATTTGGTAAGATTGTCACAGCAATGGTCCCCAGTAATGCATGCCACACCCATATCCACATTCTAGTGAGGTCCTTTCCTCAATCCTCAATCTCTCTCGCACTCATGCTCACTCTCACATGCCCACCCCCCCCCACCATGAGATTGTACCCAGGGGCACTTTGCCACTGAGCTACATCCCAAATCCTTTAATTTTTTTTTTTTTAAATTTTGAAACAGGGTCTTGCTAAGTTGCTGAACCTGACCTCTAACCCATCATCCTCCTGCCTCAGCATCCTGAGTTGCCAGGTTATAAATGTGCACCACCATGCCTGGCTTTTATGGTCCCTCTCACATTGACTCTGGGTTTGTCTAGCTATATAATTTGATCAATAAGACATGAGCAAATGTGATGGAAGCAAGGACTTGAAGAATATTTTCATAATAGGGCTTTCCCTCTTGCTGCCCTTAGATCACGATATAAAGAAGGCTAAGGCTGGCTTAAGGAACTATTATACTATGTGGAACATATACAAGCAGTACATCTAGGGCCTCCAAGCCAACTAGCCCCCAGCCAATCTGCTTTCGAAGTGCTGCCACTTGAGTTCACTAAGATAGAATATACACCTATAGTGGACCAAGTTGCTGATCCATAGAATGATGAGCTATAAAATTTTTCTGTTTTAAGCCTTTAAAGTTTGGCATAATTTGTTACACAGCAATTAATAGCTGATACAGAGAGAAATAACTGGCAGAATAGATAAATTAGGAAAGGAATGTACCAAAAATGTTACAAAAGTTTCTGCTTGAGTGACAGACTTGATGGTTTTAATATCTGGGAGTTGGGTAGGTACAGGACTAAGGAGATCAAGATTATGAACTTAGATGTGTTAATTTTAACATGGAATTTTAACATGTAAGTCGAGATAGCAATATATATATATATATATTATTAATATAATTATATATATAATTATATATAAACATATATAACATATTATATATGTTCCTTGCTGCAGATACATATTATAGGGTTGACAGAATAAAGTTTACATACAAGGTAATTTGTTTGAAAATATATTTTAGATGAAAAAATTCATTTTAATCATATTTTTCCTGGCATACCTATTAGTTCCCTGTGAAGATCAATGTTTGGTTTGAAAATATGAAACTGACCCAATTCCCTCACTTTATAAAACATTATTAATGCTGATAAAAAGAAATCTACTGAGGTAACAGCTCATGCTTGAAAGGCCTGATGCACAAATATGAATCTCCTGACTTATTAATGCCTATCGTCCTTTATTCATAGGGTATTCTCTCTTGAGATGGCACATGTGTCATATATACACATATTACTCTTAGGAGAAGACAAATAAGATGAGTGAGAGAATGTAGATGTTAAATACAACAAACAGAAAATGCTCATTCTTAGTGCTGGATAAACAATGGGAGGTGGGTGTGTAATGTGGAATCTCATGCCTCATCTTTAAGGCAGGTTTTCCTGCATCTGACCAATTGGAAAATATTAACATTTTTCAACAAGAAGCTGATCATCTAGGTTTATATTAAAAAATCTCATTTTCAAATGAAGACAGAAAATTCATTGTAGGAACAACAAAACAAAACACATTTATGGAATGGTTCAGTCTCTGGGCTCCTAATTGTCCAACTCAGGAGTGACGTAAGCCTAAGAACCTTTGAGTCCACCAGTGATCAGAGATCATTTGAACATCTTGGAAACTGGTCTATCTCTGCCATTACCTTCAGGGCTCCCCATCAGTCACTGCAGATGCCCTGTGTTATTGCTGCATTCTGAAGATATTTTATTTTCTTTAACTGAGGTATTGTGGTAATTTCCCATTTCTTTTAAAGATTATATTTCTTAGAACCCCTTAATTGAAGAACTGGGATACTTAGATATTAATGATTCTTCTAGAAGTAAATAATTTTTTAATCAAAAATCAACATGTTCTCTAACTAAAGTCCATTAATTAGGTAGCCTATAAGATTTGAATTTCACATGAAAATATTCTTCAACAAGTTCATACTGTTGAACATAGTGTTTCCCACAGTGTCATTAGAAACAGGAGAGTTGAAGTTTCATCAATTCCAGTTTTGAGACTTGAAAGTTGATTCATGAATGCTCTATGAGACCATGCAGCAGTCTAAAGCAATGCAGGAGTTTGAAATCTTAAATAGATTTTAAAACCATAATGTTGAATGAAAAAGTAAGGAACAAAATAAAATTAATAGCAAAACTCAATACTATTATGTATAGAGAAGCATACAAACTTTAGTTATTACTTAAGTGTGTATGTGTATGGAAGGCTAATCGGAAGAACCTACACAGGGTACCTGGTATTGAAATTGTTGTACTGGCAGTGGGGGTATTAAAGGAAAATAATCAAATAAAACAAAAGTAGAATGTTGCCTAGGCCAAGGATTGTCTTAATGCTATTAAGTTGGGAGTTGATCATCTCAGCCAAAAAGATGGAGAATCTAGACTAATGATATAAAGGTGAGGGACAGGATCTGATTTAGGGTCAGAACCCAAACATCAGCCAGGATAGAAGAAGAGGAAGAGCATCTTTCCCATCCTGATCATCTCCTAGACTCAAGTCACTAGGACCTCAAGCATTTCCATATTACATGAGAGGTATTTTTGGAAGCTCTGCTGATGTTTGGGGAGTCTATCCCTTTCACTCATTAATTCAAAGCTTCTCAAAATCTCAGAGACTCAAAATGCCTACATAGTGCTGCAACTTATAGAATTTCTCTCAGGGCTTCATTTCATTGTTAGTGTTTTGAATCAAAATCACTAGACTTTGATTTTATGGGTATCTCTTCCATTGCCCTTATCTCACTCTAGTCTCTTGTGCAGGATGTCTCAGGAGGACTATCTGCCTGGACTTTGATCTTCAGGAGTCCCTCTCAGCAGCACTGCCTCTGTCACCTCCCCAGATATCAGCATCTGGGCCATCCAGGATCCTAGAACTATCCTGGGGACTTAGAATCAATCCTTCCAGTAAAAGGCACTGGATACCTGCCCTTTGAATTGGGTAAGGAAAGCACCTTATGAGAGAATAGGCTTAACAATATACAAAGCATCACTTTGTAATTGGCAAAGTAATGCGTTCCAAGAGATTCTTGTATCTATGTCAGGCAAATAGCACACAAGAATGGTCAAGTGCATGCTCTGGTTTAATTTAGTTGCAGCTTTTATTAGAAGCAAAACTGGTGTCAGATTATGCCAAGTGATTTGTCAGACCTGTCAAAGATATCTGATATCAAAGTGAGTGGCTCCCTGAATTTCTAAAGACCCAGATAAACAGAAATGGTTTCAGGGAGCTAAGAGGGGGGAAAGATCAGAAAAGGAGATCCTGATCAAATCAGATCTGGGGTGTCCTCAGAAACCAAGGAAGCCAGATCTGGTAAGGGAGACTGAAGTCAACCTACTAGGATGAAGGTTTAAGATAAAAGATATGATGAAGCAAGAAGGAAAAAAATCTGTGCAAATTCAGAAGACAACAAAGAGCAGTGTGGTCCAGGCCAGGGAGAGGGTTCACATCTAGAACATGTAGCCACAAAGATGGAGGACAGATTAAGATATGAAAGTGAAGGGCAAGGACTGACTTAGGATCAGATCCAAGATATCTACCAGAATAGAAGAGGAGCAGAGCCTCTTTCCCAGCCTGGTGCTACTCTAAAAGGTCATGGGGGTCAAGTAGTAAACCAGACTGGAGGAGAAACTGGACACAGTGAACACCAAAGATAATAGACATCCTTCCATAACTGAATTGTGGATATAGTCACAGCTATGAAGACATAACAAGGATACAAGTCTAATTTTTTAATCTGGAATTGCATTTAATTTGGGGAAAATCAGAAAAAAATGCCCTCTTCCTCCAGTCATAATCAGTTGGCTAGATCTAGGACTATTAAAACTCAGTGTCTCACATCACCTGTCTTATTAGGATTATTTACTTTGAACATTCATCATTCTTTTTCCCTCCCTCCCCACCCCTCTTTCTTTCTTTCATTTTTCATGTTTGGTGCTGTGGATTGAACCCAGGGCCTTGTGCATGCTAAGCATGTGCTCTACCTTTGAAATACACCCCCACCCCTGTATTTATTTCTTAAAGAATTTCTTACTTCATACTTTAAAATTACACAAGAACAACATCTTGTTTTCTTAGAGGAAACAAGGCATTATAAATATCTGACCCAGACACAAGTCATATTAGGCAAAAGTGAGAGCCTTTAGAAAACACAAAACTTAGAGAAATTCAACTTGTTCATTTCCCTGCTTCTAAAGGTTGTTCATTGAACTGACTCTGCAAGTGACATTTCAGTTCATCAGCTATCAACACATATATTCTAGGATGTACTCTTTCTTCGAATTTGAGAAGGTTAAAGCTAAAGCATGCCATCAGTCTGTTATTTGTCTGTCAGAAGGCCAATTGCAGTTGAAGTTCACGTGATCTAAGAAAAACAGCAGAGAGCTAACTCCAGCCATTGCAGATGCTTAAACATTGAATTAGAGCTTTCTAAATGGAAAAAAAAATGTGCAGTTTTTAAAATCTAGACAATACAAAAAATGAACAGGATTTTGTATACAAAAATGGGATTTGATTGACATATAGTCACAGAAGCATATATTTTAAATTGTTTTATTACAGAGGATGCCTAGGGCTTCTGTCTTTTGTTCAGAAAGCAATTCCAAGAATTCCCTCACATCATTGGATCTTTGCATATACAGTCCCCTCTCCTGAAACACTCTTTTCCTCCTCTTATTCACTGACTAATTAGTTCTCTTCTGCTGAGAGCCATAGCCAAGTAGGAATGCCGCATGGCATGGCATTTTGGGTTGAAAGGTGACCCTGCTCAAGGATTAGGGTGGCTCAGAGTTTAGGGTGGATCCTGCTGGGAATAGGGCACCTCCAGAATTAGGGCGGATCCTGCTGGGATTAGGGTGTATCCTGCTGCCTCAGGCGCCTGCTCCTTTGGAGTTCCCATTGAGTTCTCGCGGGTTCTGAGAGAATTGGTGCGCGGAGCCGGGTGGAGGCAGGGTGTTCACGGGAAGTGTGGGTAGAGTGTCGGTGAGAGTTCAGGAATAAAGAGTTGCTGTTTGAATCTACAAGGCTTTTGTGGTGGCTCGGTTATTTTGTGCCCAGCCAGACTGCGGCACTCTTCATTTTCTAAGAACATTTCTAAACTTTCTCTGAACCCCAAATTGTGGAAAGAGCCTCTGTTGTGCAGTTTCTGAGCTCCAATCCTGCATTTCACTTATTACAGAATATAGAGATTTTTATTTTACAATTGTTTGTTGTCTCCATCACTGGACCATATGCTTCATTTGGGTAATGACCACATTTTGCTCATTATTGTTTCCTTTGTACTTATTTCAGAAATTATTTCCTTAAAAAATTAATTTTGGTTATGCACTTCTGTATGTGTGTGTGTGTGGTACATAATATGCACATAATATGCATATTACATAATATGCACGTCTCTGTAATGCACATGTTAATGCATTTGATATGAACACCTGCACACATGTGTAATGTGCATGTCTTTGTACTTAATATACATGGATATGAATGTAGTGTGCATGTCTGCATGTGCATGCTGTATCCAAAATGATCAAAAGAAAATGAGAACTGTGGAAAAAATAAAGGGCACAACCTGTATGGAAAAGTATTCAACAATGATCCACAGAAGAGTGTCACATTTTTTCCAGATTATCCTACTAGACTTGGACAGTATAACCTTGTGTTCTGCAAGAGCCCAGCTCTGGGTCAGTTTCAGAGGGAAATACTTAAATGACAGTTGAAGGATAAGTGTGTCAAGTAGGCTTTCATGGTGGGAGGATGATGCAAATTCTCAGCTTAGACTAATGCCTGGGAAAAGAGGTTTAGTTTTCCTTAAAGATGCATGAAGAGGTGGGCTGTGGAGGTTTGGAAGCTCAGGGGCAGAAAACTCTGAATTCTAAGTCAAGAGAGAAAGGCTGGAGATGGGCAACACCACCATAGGAAGGCCTTTATCGTATCCTCTATGTGAGATCCAAGCATTCATGTCTGTACCCAGTGCAAAGCATCAATCACTGCATCATACATAATTCCTCTTAAATATCTCCACACCATCAATGGCATGCATGTGTTGCAACAATTCGTCTTTGTATGAGTGGTACTTTGGGGATTGGGTTTGCAAGATGGTGCCAAAGCCCTGGCCTGAAGAAACAATAGTTCTGGATTTCCTGTTTACAAGTTGTCAAATTGAAAAGAGACTCAGAAGACAGTAGAGGGTGGAGGAAAGAAACAACTATAAAGCAGGTGAACAGAGCGACAATGGAGAAAAGAAGCTTCTATTTTTCTAAAACTACAGAGGAGTTTGTCCTCTGAAGAGGAAAGGTAGAAGGCAGACTCTGGAGAACAGGTAAAATGTCAGGGAACACAGGATGGAGATGAGGATGCAATAAGTGTAAGAACACAGAAAATCCCATTGATAAATAGGGTCAGGCCCGGGAATAAAGGAGGATGGAAAGTCTTCAGAAGTCTGGGCACTTCCACATAGTAAGATCAGACCCACAGTGTAGAATGACAGCTCAGGTGCCAACATGAGAAATAAAATAGAGAATGATGTGAGCATAAGACCAGTGAAAATGATCAGAATATCAACCTACTGAAAAAAAAGAATGATTTTTTTAAAGAAAACAAACTACTTATCTATAACCTAAAAAACATTGTATATTTTATTGAAAAACAGGAAGACTCCACTGATATATACCAGGGAGAGGGGGCAGGTGACTTCCACATATCAAGAGATTGCTAAAGAATTTTAGCAGCTGCCAGTCCAACTCATGTGACAGAAGCAAGTAGTTACCCTACCGGACACCACATTGCACAGAACTGGGTTAATCAGGACACAGGAAAATAATTTTTATGTTTTATGAATGTATCTTTCAATGACTAGGAGAGGGGGGAAATAAAGTATATACATCCTTTTTAATGATGCTGGGGATAGAACCCAGGATCTTGCACATACTAGGCAGTTACTCCCCCACTGAGTTAGATCCCCAGCCCCATACATGCAGATTGATCAAAGCTTATTTTTCTACTAGACTCAGGCATAGAGAACCTGTACATTGTAACAACAATTTTATGATCTGAAAGAGTTTCCTAAAACGACTCTTCTAGAATTAAATGTTATTTCATCAACAGTCTAGGGCACTTAATGGATTGAGTCATATGAAATATTGCATAAAATTCGCATTATAAAAGATTCATAAATTTAGAAAACAGATTAATTTTGTCCTCAAAGACGATTAATTGTTGTAATATTTCTCAACCTTACTACAATTTTAATATATAACATAATTGATTTGTCTCCTCATTTCATTTGATTTAAACATAAAGAGAATAGTAATCACAAAATGCCAATTCCACTGATAGCTACTAAGATTTATGATGGTAGAGCTCTTGATACTTAAAGACTTTATTATTTTTATTTGCTGTTCTATTTTAGGTGTAGTTTTATAAAATATATGCTCTTATATTCTCTCCAATTAGAAAAGTTGAGAAAAGAGAATGCCAGTTTGCTCATAAGCCACAAAAATATTTGCATAGGAAAAATAGGAAGAATGAGTGACATTCTATAAAATAGGACCTATAAAATAGGACCTATAATGATTCTCCTATAGAAAGGAGATGCATATAATGTCTTCAAATGGCTCAGCTAGAAATTAGCACAACTATATTGGGATTCACATCCATCTGGCCAAAGCACCCTACTAAACATTTTTTTAAAAGAAATGGGTATATTTTTTAACCCCTGTACCCACTTCTTTCTACAAAAACTATGCAATGCAGTATTTAATTGCATCATTATTTATTTAGGAGGTATTTATTTAGCAGGCAGGGTATGAATTTTGGTAAATGCCAGGAATATAGGATAAATAAACCAAACTATTTTGTCCAGATGTATTTAAAAATGTATAAATATACAGATACACATATGAGTGATGTATATTTATAATAAAGATTAATTAAAGTCTACATAAATATTTCTTTAGGATAATGTTTCTCATTCAGCATTGACTTAATAGTCAATAGTATTTGTATAAAAGACATAGAAAACTTTAATAATATTTTTTAAAAGGAAGTCTGATTTAGCCTGTTAAAAAGGAAATATTTCTTTAAACACATTACTAATTACTTCAAAGTCTGCATATTCAACTTCTAAATGGCTAGTCATCTCAAATTTTAAATTTAATGATTTCTAAAATAACAATCTAGTTTTTCCATTAGGAACAATGTTTTTTAAACTGATATTGATAACTCAATATAGCTTCAAAAACCTGTCATATTCATTATGTATATTATATATATATATTTCAATTGTTAAATTGAATATAACTTGTATGTATATGGTCCTAGACATTGTCAAGTTTCAAGCAGAGTTAATTAGAGCTTCAGCTCCATTATCTCAGCACTCTTCTCCTTGTTCTGTCATTAAGAGTCCAGGGGCTTTGCTCATGGCAAAGGAAAGCACAGCCACCCCATGCCCCACACCCATAAATAGCTGGCAAGGAGAGAAACAGCAACATTTCACCTAGCCATTATGCAAGTTCCAGTCATTACTTTGACCAGATCTTTTTAGCCTATTTCTCCATGATTAAATCACCATAACAATGGCAATGAATCAGCTCCATCCTGTCTGAAATGAACTCTAGTTTGAAAATAGTTCCACTGAAAACTTCTTGGGTCCTGAAACAACAGAAAAATTCCTACTGTAAGTTTACAGCACAAGTATTAGAAAATGTAGTTGTGACTTCAGAGACTTTTAAGACAAAACCCACAAATTATTGATTTTGTAAGTTGGAGTTCAGCAACACCAAAAGGCAGAGACAGGGTATTAGAAAGAAGCCCATGGAGGTCAGCACTAGAAAATGAGTCCTGTCCCTATTTACAATGAATCCTACTACCATGACAAATCCAGCCACTGAGACAACTCCCACAATAGGTTCAAATTTTAAAATGACCAATGGAAGTAATGTGGGCAATATTCTAATTAGGTTTTCTAAAGTAACGTATGGTTGGGGGGTGGAAAATATTCTAATCAGGTATCATAAGATAATCAATGGGAGAAAATAGGGTAAATTTTTCAAACAAGTTTTTATAAGGAAGAGAATGCATCCAGTTCAGGATATTAGCCCCTATTTTCCAGACATTGACATTGAGCATTGAGGCCTTGAGCCTCTCTCTTCTCTCTCTCTCTCTCTCTCTCTCTCTCTCTCTCTCTCTCTCTCTCTCTCTCTCTCTCTCTCTCTCTCTCTCTCTCTCTCTCTCTCTCTCTCTCTCTCTCTCTCCCTGCTTCATTCTACCTAATGGAGTGCTATCTTCACCTTCCATAGATCTGTACTCTGTTACTTCTGTGTGTCTCACTCAATTCTTTGTTCCAGATGCCAAGGACCTGGACTTTGACTGGAATGGACATTTTTTCCTATTTGCTTCAAGATTAGTGATTTGAAAGACTTTGAAAGACTTTCAGTTAAATGGCCCTAAATGTTTACAATGAAACAACTTTTACTTATTAAACATTTCTTAAATATTCAAAGTACTCATACATTCTAACACTGTATTCTGTAAAATTATATTTTTGAAGGAATCTTCAATTTATAAGGTGAAATAAAGATGACTTATAATGAAATTTATTCAATTTCATGTTTTTGGAAAGCATTGTTAGGATAAATAATTCTTAGCTAAAATTGTAACCACCCTGTTCTGATTATGTGTCTGCTCAGTTGGTTATTTTCTGGGGAAACTGATCATAGTTCTTACTCATTTTGTGAATTCAAGCATGCTACATTTCCTATTTTAGACATGAAATATCTCCGAAGCTGAGTGTACAATAAAGAATAATGCAATGAAGTACATTTTTCTCCTCAAATACTTGTTGATTTTCTAATAAAGTTAATTGCTATTGAGGAACAATGGAAAAGCAGATGCCTAATTTATTATGTTACTTTATAATATTCATCCTTTTAGAATGTAAAATTTTAAGTAGGTTTGGTAATCTCCCTTATTGGAGACTGAAATATTGAAAAGACAGCTTAAAAATTGGAATTAGCCCTTTACATCACCTGTATCAGAAACAATTTTTTTTCCTGGAAGATTTACTTACATCTTATAAAAAAAAAAAAAGTTTTAATAGAAGTTTAGAGATACTGAGTTAAAAACAAAAATTGTCAATTACTGTATAACATGCATTATTTTGTGAAATTTTGTTTTTGTAAGTACTGTTAACCCCAGTGTACTTCAATTACAAATTGACAAATTTGGCAATATATGACTGACAATAGAACCAAGGGTCATTCACTAAAATACTTTATATCCTTCCAGAAAGCTTTTACTATCTGATCCCCTTCAGCACAGCTTAGATAAGTAAATAGGAAAGATCTTTGCCCAAGAATTCAAGAGATTCATTGAGGATTAGGAGCACTTTGCTGAGCAAAGTAAGGTAGTGCTTAGCTGATGGATCAGTTTCACAGGCAGGAACAGAATTTAGAGATTTCAAAGCCATGAACATTATCAGCGAGAACCCTGAAGAACAGTGAAATTCATAACTTGCCCAAGGTCATGCAAGACTAGATTGGTCAAAGATCCTCAATTACAATTCTTATGACTCACATCAAATGAAGACTAAATTTTAAGCCCTCACCCATGTCCCTTTCTTTTCCCAGAGTACTTTCTAAAAATATTGATTGCATTTTATCTACACTTCAGTCTACTGATGAACTACAATGAAGATAAAGAACTTCTAATGGTGATAAACTTAATGACATAGATTGGACACAATGCTCATTATTTAATAATGGGTACTTCATAATGCTAAGTGGTAATAATAGATTTCAATGCATTTTAAAACATTTTAAATTTTATTCTTAAGTTATATTATTTCACTCATGCATTTTCCCATTCTATGTCTACAAGAGAAATGTTGAAGTTAAAAAAAAAAAAAACAGAAAAAAACACTTTGATCTCCTAATTCACCAGATTTAATAAGTTGGATTACTCCAAGAAACATTTTTATAAAGGTTTTTTATTTTTATTTTTATTTTGTTTTTAGAAGTACCTGTATTTTTACACTATTGAATGTATGGCATTATAGTATATGGAAAAATAAATTTGGAGTTCAATATATTTGAAACTTTATAGTTTCATTCTTAATCTAAAAGTCATCATAGTGTTTCTTCCAATGTGATACATGCACTTGTTGAATGAACCAGGAACAAGAAAAGAAAAAAAAAATACCAAAAACAAAAAAAAAAAAAAAAGGCTGAGATGGGTGGCAGTCCAGGCATAAATTCCCTGGAGTTCTTATTTCCACACAGATTTACATGTATCTGAACAGAACACTGGGATTATGGGATGGATCTTGGCTTTAGGAGAGCTCAAAGCATGATTTCTAGTAGGATTTTATCAAGGTGGATATCTACAAACTTGTACCAGGTGAAACTTTCATTAAACAAGAGTATGGAAAGAGAAATGAGGTTTGGGTAAATAGATAATCACTGCAATCACTGTAAAACTTAATCCCTACCAATGGTATGCTCATAAATATATAGAAGATAAGAAAGTTCAATGTAATTGATGGACATATTCAATTTGTCATAAGTGTTTATCTCTGCTCTAAAGTTAAGACACAGCCCCTGTTCCATAAAAGCTCTCCATTTACTGTAGAATTTTAGTTCAATTAGGTATGAGAGTGTGATAGGGTCTATTCAGATAAAAAAGAAAAGTATTAGACTGGGGGTACAGCTCAGTTGGTAGAGTGCTTGCCTCTCAAGCTCAAGGTCCTGGGTTCAATCCTCAGCACCACAAAAAAAAAAAAAAGAGAGAGAGAGAGAGAGAGAGAGACAGACAGAAAGGAAGAAAGGAAGGAAGGAAGGAAGGAAGGAAGGAAGGAAGGAAGGAAGGAAGGAAGGAAAGTGAGGGAACTTAATTAAATAATCCCAGAAGCATCTTCCTGCTCTACAACATTCTTTAAAGTAATAATCAAGTAGTGGATAAATTGATTTACTCTGAAGGATTAACTCAGTGCTGAGTATAAGACCATGTCAAGGAAAGTGATAAGGATGAAATCAAATCATAACCGATCTCTAGGTAGGAACATTCGATAGCAGATGTTGTCATCTTAATTAAACTCTGTCCATATGTCCCCTTAGTTTTGGAGAAATCCCTCATATATATAATGTTTCAGCTACTTGGGCTGGACCTTGGCAATCAGTTTCTCAGACTTGGGATGAGTATGGGGTGACCTTAGTCTATTGTCATACAAAAAAAAATACTAAAAAAAAATCAACTGGAGAAAATGTTCATTTTGAGTCTTAATTTCATAGGTTTCAGTCTGTGGTCATTTGGCTCTGTGGCTGTTAGAACTGTGACAAAACAGTACATTGTAATGAAAGTTCATGGTAGAGGACACTATTTACCTCAAGAGACAGGGAAGCAAAGAGAAAGAGAAGAGACAAACATCCCAGCATACATTTTAAATGCATTGCCTCAATAATGCAATTATCTTTCACTAGGACCCATTCCCAAATGTCCCATACCTCCCAATATTGCCACAGGTTGGTGACAAAGTCTGTAACACATGGGCTTTTAGAGGACTCTCAAAGTCCAAACTGTAGCACAGAGGGAAAAACAGATAATTCCACTGTGGTGGGGGTGGGGGGCAGCTATGATTTCCAGAGTCTGCCACAGAAGTTAGAAGTGGACAGTAGAGTGGTATTCAGGGGTAGCTGTGAAGGTGGAGTCATCTTGGTCAGTTCTGTGCCTCACTGGGCCTATTCTTTCTGCCACTATGGCATTGGGTTTTGCATCACTGGAAACATCCAATGAAGGGACAACTCCTAAAGAAAAATGACTCACTGGGCACATATGATAGCTCCTACTGAATTGGAAATCGTGTGATACTTACTGTCATTCAAGGCTCTTTGGACCTCCACATGAACTTGTAAAAAGTAGATTCTAATGTGGACTGAAATCATTGATCTTCTGGCCTACACTAAGGCTAGGGATGAGTATGAGTAATGCCCAGGAAATCCTTATCCCTGTTTCAAATACTCTGTGTCCAGTGGGAGAAATTCATAAAAGACATTGAAATGTTATTTGGGTTAGGCTGTGCAGGCTCATGTCCCTTTTAGGAAAGTAGATTTGGATCACTTTACTGTTCTAAGAATCTAATGAATCAAAGAGAGTATACTGAAAGCAGAGGGACCTAGAATATGAAATGGTCCTCAGGATCACTCAAAGCTTGATGACTTCCCACAACAATGACATCCTTGTCCATGTTTTCCTCTTTGCTGTATCATCTGGGGTTTTTTTTGTTGTTGTTATTTTTTGCTTGTTTGTTTTATTTTGTTGTTTTGATATGCAAGCTGTCCTTGCTTCTTGGCAGTGAGGAAACACACACATATACGCACACACACAAAAAAAAAACCTTAATGAATGAGAAAAATTAGGATAGTTATAAGATCTAAAGATATTTTTGTTAAAAACTCTCTATCAGTTATTCATCTAGTGGGAATTGTTTAGTTAGTAAAATTAATGAGTGAACTATTGAAAAACCAGCCTCTACCTCAGAGCAAAGCCTGTCCAAGGAAAGGACATCACCTTTGTCCTTGGAAAGACTCACAGAGCACTCCTAGGCACATTCTCACCTGCTGAGTGGTTTATTTACAAATAACAGGAGATATCTGCTGCGCCAGGTGTCCCTGACTCAGTCAGGCTAGGTGGGGACCCATAGCAATCCTCTAGCAGCCACCAATTAGCATGAGACAGGGAAATACCTGTGATGTCAGATGACTCTCCCAGTAGTTTATGGTGGTTGATAACGTGTTGGGAAACCATGTAGTTCAGCACGAACACCCCTCTTGGCTTAAACCAATCAGTTCAAATGAATCCCCCTCTTGTAGTAACCAATCACCCCTACCCAACTTGTTCCCGCCAGTGAATGTGCTAATCATGTTTTAGAGTTGTTATTTGATTTTCCCACGGTGTGTGATGATTTGCTAAGAGATGCTATGATGTATGTGGGGGTCCCTGCCTTCTCCAAAGAATGTATTAAAACTGCTGCAAACCCTGGGCTTGGGGCCTCTCGGCATCACCAGTTGATGTGTGCGCATGGAGGACCGAGCTTGCTTGCAATAAACACCTCTTTGCTTTTTACACTGATCTTGGTCTCTGGTGGTCTTTTGGGGGTCCCGAATTCAAAATAACACTATTATTTTAATATATTAGGAATATATTATATGTATTATATATGTATTATATTATATATTATATATTATATGTATTATATATAATATATATACTCAGTATATAGTATATAATAATAATATTTAATATATATAATGTGAATTTATTAATTTTTAATCTTCCTATAGATAAGATCATTTTTATACAATTTCATCTTGCACACTATAACATAGATGAATCTCAAGATAATTATGCTGAAAAAATGAAACCATACATAAGATTACATATTGTATGATTTCATCTATATAAAACTCTAGAAAATGCAAATATTGTCACAGAAAGCAGAACTACGTTGCCTGAGGTTGGTGGAGGGCCAGGAAGAAGGAATTACCAAGGGACATGAGGACACTTTTGGGCATGATAGATGTGTTCATTATCTTGGTTGCAGTGATAACTTTCTGAGTATGAACATATGTCCAAAACTTATCAGTTGTATACTCTAAATATAAGTTGTTTATTCGATATCAATTATACATTATTAGTGATGGTAAAACAAAAAAAATACTCATATAAGTTACAGGGAAAAAGTAAGATAACTTCAGAATGTACTGGGAATTTTGAAAAATAATCTTCCTATTATTCCTTTAAGTAATGTACAAATCTAAGAAATAAATAAGTTATTACAATATATTTTTATGTGTTCAATGACACAGTAGTTATTATTCTAGTACTTATTTACATTAGTGAAACATTTTATTTCCTCTGAATTAATCTGGGAATACTAAACCATGGAGGTACATTTAATTGTACCATAAATGTACATTTAAATGACTTTATTGATGGTCAAATCACAGCCGAGCAGATATTCATGGCCTTATCCAATGATGTAAGTCTTAATCTCTGTATTATCTTAATTAGTGACTGATATATCTGTTTCTAATTTTATTAATTATCATACCACTTTTAGGAAAATTTTGTGATGAACTCACTATCCCTATTACATGTTGGCTTTCACTACTGTGCTCCTGAGATGAACCTGTCTGGGCAGGTGGGTTCATGTTTGTTGAATGAATAACTAAATGAAATACACCCTCTTCCAGGATGTGTTTTTGCTCACTCAAACTAAAAGCGATTCTTTTCTCATCTTCGTATGTCTATGAGTTGTACCTGGCCTATAGCACTTAAAAAAACAGACAATGGGTGTTCTTGTCTCTCCTCTTGGATTTTATGAGTTTATTTGGGAAATAAGCTCCTGCTTGCCATTCAACACACAACTGATTATTATCCATGATTTAATAAATAGTTATTTTTTTCCCCACTGAAGATACAATACCCACTACAAAACAAGTAAAAAAGTTTCTAGTGACCTGCAGCCCCGGGGTGAAGGCTATTGTGCTAAAATAATGTGCAGGCTTCCCACAGAGAGCTGGGATTCACAGCCTCACAATTGCAGTCACCAAGTGCTTTAAAAACAAGCCCCAGCAGAGGGACTCAGTGATCCATAGCAACCAGTGACAGCCTTAGACCCTGCACTCCTGCACCTAACAGAAAGGGCCAGAAAACACAGTGCCTGCTAAGCTTGCAGTTTTGAGCCTCTGGGCTAGCTAACAAGCACCAGAGGCTGGCTGAGGAACTCAGCAATCAGGAAGAAGCTCCTGTGCCCCAGCAATATACAGCCACAAATCGCAGAGTTACCAGCTAATATGAAACCCATTCAGACTCATGGACCCATAGAAAGCATTTCCTGAGGTTAACCCCAAGCAGCCAATGGAGAACATTGTGCATAAGCAATGCATAATACCCCACAGAGGAGCTTACTGAAGAGCATCTCACAGACACCAGCCACTGCCCCATCTTCCCAGATAGAAGCCACAGAGGAGGCAGCAACCCTGCACCTCCACAGGCCACCCAGCACTATTTCAGCCAGACCACTGTACCTCTACCTTAATCTGCAACACCCCACACATTCCAAAAATACACACAAGGGAGCCTATATCAGATGTGACAGCTCTAGGTACATACATGTACTTTCTATTTCTTCAGGAGGGCATAAAGACTGCATCTCCTATGAATTACCATCACTGCTAAGTTTCAGTCAATTAGGAACTGTCTTCTCTGACCTTCCAGAAAATTAGTATGTGCATGGACACACCAAAGATTACAGGAGGTCTCCTAATCAGAGGTGTGCTAATGTGATTGCTACCTCCACACCCAGGGAAACTTAGAGGTACCATGGGGATCTTCTAAAGGTCCCAATTCCTAATGAAATCCAAATCAGGAAAACTCAATAAGAAATTGCCCCACCTCAAATAGCTCAGTGTATTATATCATTAGAAATTCTATTATGATCTTAGACATATTTTTTTCATATTGAATTATTTTTTTCCTTACTATTTGATATAATAGTCCTCACCCCAGTTGATTGTATTTCTTCTGATATTTTAAAGTAGTACTTACAATATTTCTTTCTATCTTTGGTTTCTTAGCTCACTCAGGCTTACTTAACACTTGCTGCTCTTAATCTCTCTTTTCCCTCTTGTGTGATTGGTTTCTGTCTCAATCCTGCCCCCCATCTTTATAATTCATTTTATGTTAGTTTATCCTATTTAATTTTTCTCTTTTCTTCTTTTTTAATTGCCCATTATTTCTCTTTCCTTTTCAACAACTCTATAGTTTAATAGTAGTTTTATTATATCTTTAATTCCTAATTTCTCAACCCCTTTAAGAACATTACTTCCTTCTTACCCTTGGAGATATTATGGAGAACCATTTCATTAAGTTTTTTTCCTTACAGTTTATTACTGCATGGTTTTGTTCTGAGGTGATTGCCGTTGACAAGATTTAGTGTCTTCTCTCTGCAAAACAGTGAATACACATGAATGGAGTATTGATACTTAGATATTCACCCAGCATAGGGCTTTCAGTAAAGAGAAAAAATTCGCTAAAAATGTCCTTGAATAAAATTAGAAGAGATAATCATCACAGCAGATTGAAGGTAATATAAATAATATGAAAAAGCAATAAAACAAGTCACTCCGAATAGCTTATGAGACTTTATCTAACCCCATTGACAACACAGTGAAGGCAATGTTGAATAAAGAATTAAGAAAGTTCAGAGTTAAAATGACCAATGAGGGGCTGGAGTTGTTGTGTGGGGCTGCGGTTGTGGCTCAGTGGTAGTGTGTTTGCCTAGCATGCATGAGGCACTGGGTTCGATCCTCAGCATCACATAAAAACAAAAGAAAATAAAGTCCATCAACAACTAAAAAAAAATGTAAATGACCAATGAACCAAAACCAGATTTAAAGAACAAACTAATAAAGACAATAATGAAAATTAAAGAGCATTTCAATAAAGAGAGATCTGGAGGAATAACAAAACAGAAACTCTGACAATGAAACACTCAATAAATCATATTAAAAATTCAGTTAAAACATTTCCAATAGACTAGAGCACATAGAAAACAGATTTTTTAGGCCTCAAAACAAGTATGTAATTTGAAATTACATAGTTTCACATATATACAGTCAGAAATAAGAAAAATAAAAGATAACAAGAGACCATGACAAGAATATTAAAACAATCAGATAATATAAGAGACCAAATCTAAGAATCATTGTCTTAAAATAAGGCATTAAAATTAAACAAATGTACAACCTTTTCCGTGGGATAATATCAGAAAAATTTCCAAACCTAATAAATGATATGGAAACTCAAATATAGGAAGCATTTAGAACCCCAAAATAATAGTCAAAAAATAAAATATGTGCTCTTTAAGACACATTATAATTAAAATGTCTAATATACAGAACAAAGATAGAATTATAAAAGCCACATGAGAAAAACAGCAGATCACATTTAGAGGTAAGCTAATTAGAGTTTCTTGTGATCTCTTAGTCCCATCACTTTAAGGTAGTAGGACTTAGAATAATATATTCCAAGCCCAGAAAGATAATGGTTTCTAACCAAGGTTGCTATAACCAGCAAAGCTATCCTTCAAAATTGAAAGTGAAATGAAAACCTTCAAAGATAAGCAGAAAATGAAAGAATTTATGGCTACTATGCTAGCACTGTAGTAAATACTTAATGAAATATTGCATGCAGAAGAAATAAAAATCAAACATTGGTACCAGGGATTGGAAAAGAATGAAGTCTGAATTATAAATAAATTAAAGTGGGAGAAAATAATAATCACCTATCTTTAATAACATTGAATATTAATTACCTCAACACTTCAATTAAAAGACATAGACTATCAAAGAGGATTAATAAAACAAAACCCAACCACACGTTGTTTAGAAAGGACTAATCTTACAGGCAAAGACATCCAAAGTCTGAAAGTGTGAAGATGGGAAAAGATATACCATGAAGATGGAGAACAAAATCATGCTGGAATAATTACCTTCATACCTGACAAAGTAGATGTCAAACCAAAATAAATCAGAAGAGACAAAGATATTCATATCCTACTGATTAAGGCAACTATCCAACAATGAGATAAAACTATTATAAATAATAATGCCCCCAAAGTGGAAGTACCTACTTACATAAATCAAACCCTTTACAAAATACTCAGATAGGTCTCAATTCAATAATATTGGGCAATTTTAAGACACCTCTATCAGCAATAGATAGATCATAAAAAAATTAAGACACTTCAGATCCAAAAATTATTTATCAAATGATCCTAACAGACATCTATAGAATATTTAATCCATCAGCAACCAAATTCACTTTCTTCTCAGATGATTAGGATACATATTGAAAACATATTTCAGTAAATTGAAAAATCCAGAACACACTGAAAAATTTCTAAACACATATGGCCTACCCAGATTAAACCAAGAGAATAGAGAAAACCAGACAGATCATAGCAAGCAACAAGATTGAAGCTATAATTAGAGGACTGCCAAGAAAGAGATGCAGAGGATGAGATGGATTCTCAGCTGATTCCACCAAACATTCAGAGAAAAACTAATGCCAATCCTCTCCAAATTGTTCCATGAAATAGAAAGGGAGAGAAAATTTTCAAATTTATTCTATGAAGCCAGTTAGATCCTGATATCAAAACCAAATAAAAACACATAAAGAAAAGGAAACTACAGACAAATATCCTTGATGAACAAAGATACAAAAATCCCTAATAAAATAGTAGCAATCTATGTTCAAAAGCACATTAAAAGGATTATATACTATTGGTTATATTCCAGATGTTCAAGCTGATTCAACCTGAAAATCAATAAATGTAATTGATCATATAAATGAAATTCAAGGCAAAAATCATATAATCATTGAAATTAATGCATAAAAACTCTTTAAGAAAATTTAGCACTCAATGGTGTTAAGAACACAGAAGAAACAAGGGAAAAATTACCTTAACATCATAAAGGCCATAGATGACAAATCCAAAGGCAATATCATATTGAATGCAAAAAAAAATCTGAAAGTATTTTTTTCTAAAATCCAGAACAAGACAAAGACATCTTGAATTTCTTGTCAGAGCAATTAGTAGGGGAAGGAAATAAAGGGGATACAAATAGGAAAGAGATCAGTCAAATTATCTCTATTTGCTTATGACATGATCCTATATCTAAAAGATCCAAAAAGCTCCACTAGCATGCTTCTAAAGCTGATCAACAAATTTATCAAAGTACAACATATAAACATACAAAATTATACAAACAAAAATCATACAATCAAGCATACAAAAATCAATAACTTTCTTATATTCCAATAATGAATCTTCTGAAAAATCAGAAAAACATTCCATTCACAAAAGCCTCAATGAAAAAAAAAAAAAAGGAGGAGGAGTGGATAAATCTAACCAAGGAGGTAAAAGATCTTTAAAATGAAATATATGGAACACTGAGGAAAGAAATTGAAGGGACCTCATAAGATGGAAAGAGTAGAAGACACAGAGACAAATCCACATAGATATAGTCATCTGATCCTTGACAATGTTGGCAAAAACATTCATTGGACAAAAGACAGCTTTTTAAACAATTGATGCCAGGAAATTTGGATATCCCAGTGAAAGAATGATAGCAAAAATCAACTGAAAATGAATCAAATACCTGGGAATTAAACCACAAACTGCAACTGCTAGAAAAAAAAACAAATTCAACACTACAACATATTGGCTCAGGCACCAAATTTCTTAACAAGACTTCAAAGCTCATAACCAAAAATCAATAAATGAGACAGTAACAAATTACAACGCTTTATAACAGCAAAGGAAACAAGAGTGTGAACAGAAAGCCTACACAGTGGGATAAAATCTTTGTCAGTCATGCTTCCACTTCCAATAGGGGATTAATATCAAGAATATATAAAGAACTCAAAAAACTTAACATATATATATATATATATATATATATATATATATATACACACACACACACACATATATACATACATATATATGCAAATTAAGTAAATGGAATTTCTTAAAAGAAGAAATGCATATAGCCAACAAATATATGAAAAAATGCTCAACATCCTAAGTAATCAGGGAAACAAATTACTCTCTGGTTAGAATGGCAATCCTCAAGACTATAAGTAATAATAAATGCTGTCAAGGCTATGGGGAAAATATTATAGTTATACAAATTAGTGCAAATTCTTTGGAAAGCAGTATGTAGATTCTTCAAAGGACTAGGAATGGAAGCACTATATTACCTAACTCTCTTGCTTTTCGGTACTTATCTAAAATAACTAAAATCAACTACTATACTGATAAGTACATGCCAATGTTTAGAACAGCATAATTCATAATAGCCAAGTTATGAAACTAGCCTAGGTGCCCATCATCAAACAAATGGATAAACAAAATGTTGTGTGTGTATATGATTAGGATATACTAGACTACACCATAGTATAGACTATACTCCACTGTTGAACACTCGAATTTATTCCTCCTATCTCACTATATTTTTGACACTCTTTATCCAATCATACTACTTCTGTTCATCTGTCAACACAGAGATACTGCTCCCTGTGGCTGACCATAGAAACAATCCTGTAGCCCAAATTTAGTGATGGTATAGCTGCCAGAGGCCCATATTCTCCTGGCAAGAACACATAATCAATACATAGCACAAGGTTTGAGTGTAGCTTGCGTGGCCTGGTATATGTTAGGTCCAGGGGGAAAAAATAACTGCATTGAAAAAAAATAGCAGCTACATATTCAAGAGTTTAGAGAACCATCATTTAATCCTTAACCTATGCTTTTTGTAATAATTAGGGCTTTTTATTTTCATTAAAAATTCATCAGAAGTTTAATTTTGAAAGGTTATTAAACTCTTATGAATTCAAGATAAGGTATTATTATTATGCTAAATAGATGGATAGCTTAAAATTTAAGTGGATTTCTAATTATGTAGTTTCTATATGTTAAAAAAGTTTCTTTTCTAAGAACAGGATAGAAACATATATTTGAGGAAGATAAATTATTTTTAAGTTTTAGTATAAAAAGCGATGTTTCATTTAAGGATTTTTTTCCTTTTCTAATTTATTTATTTATTTATTTAGTTCTCATATTCAAGAGTGAATCCAAGTCAGAGCTACATTCCCAGCCCTTTTCATTTTTTAGTTTGAGATAAATTGTTTAGGACCTCACTAAGTTGCTCAAACTGGCCTTTAATTTGTGATCCTCCTGCCCAAGCCTCCTGAGTTACTGGAATTATACACATGATTCATTACACCCAGTTCATTACTTTTTTTCTATTTTTTTTTTTTTTAAGACGTAAAGAGCTTTTGGGGAAGAAAGATGGCGGGCCAGAGGGAAGCAGCATGCCATGTAGCTCTATGACCCAGATCTCACCTAGTCAGAATACTGCAACTCAGAGAGTGTAAGAGGAATCCTATACAGCTGATTGCTGCAAAAATCACCAACACTGTGACCCCCATCCTGGGCTTCAAGCCTCAGCATTCGAGTAGGACTCCAGACACCTGGCTTAAAAACTCAAAGCCCGCAGTTCTAGCCCACACATTGCTCCCAAGCATCTTAGCAAAATCACATATCAGCACCTCTGCAAAACTCCAGACTGCACTACGCTCCCACACAGGTCACTCAGCTACTACCTACACACAACACAATGCC
The DNA here is from genome assembly GCF_045843805.1 of Urocitellus parryii. Taxonomy (NCBI): domain Eukaryota; kingdom Metazoa; phylum Chordata; class Mammalia; order Rodentia; family Sciuridae; genus Urocitellus; species Urocitellus parryii. Next base: position 123,768 of record NW_027551764.1, read on the forward strand.
ACTGCCTGGCTCCCCCCATCTCACCAGATACCCCAGCACTGGAAACAGACCACCTCCATCTTGGATAACCTTTCTCACCATATTGGGTGGGGGCAGCTCCCAGATCAATTCTCCATTTGGCCAGGTACCAGGTATCCAACTCCCTGCCACTGCCCACTGGTGATAACTCGGCACACTGACCCCACTCAACACAAAAAAAATGCTCTCAGTTGGGCAGGTGTGCAGTGCGACCAGGGTGCTGCACACCTGGTGTGAGCCTTGGTGTGAGAAGTCCCACAGTTGGTCACTGCTAGGTAAGAGGGAGATGGGACTAAAGTTGGAGCTTAACAGAGAGACCAAGAACTGAAAAATCTCCAGGCAAGAGAGGGAGATAGTACTGGGGAAGTGCAATCTCCCTGCAGGGACTGTCAGGTAGCATTTCCTGCTCCCAGACACCCTACACCAGGACCAGTCTTCCCACCCTGGTTGCCTCTGAGGGCAGAGACACCAGCTTACAACAGACAAACCCACCTACTCGAAGAGAAGAGAAGCAGAAAAGACACAGATCTCTAAAACTAGAAACAACCCTGATTTCTCCATTTGAGGTTTTTTTTTTTTTCTCTTTCTCTTCTACCCCTCTATCCTCCAGCCCTCACATCCCCAACACATGTGAAACCAAGAACTTCGCATGAAATGGGATTTTGAGTACTGAGTCATCTGAATACTATAATATAGAAGTGTTGTATATTCCATTTTTTTCCTCTTTTTTCTTCTTTCATTTTTATTTCCCCCTGAAAATTTTACTATTTTAACATTCTGTATTTTTCTATATACATAAATGTGTTTGTTTTATGTACTCTACTATCTTCCCATGCACTTGTCTACCCTAAATTACTTCCTGAGTATTTGCTTGCTACTAACCCTCTTCATTAGATTTCTCTTTCACATTTCCTAAGATATATTAACTCTATGTCCTCATATGCTTCTTCCTCAGTATATCGTTCTACACCCCACCTCCAGTTCATTGTTCAGAATGAACTGGGGGTAGGGTGTAGAAACCATAAATGTTTTTTACAAAACTACTGATTATATTTCAGATAATAATTGAATCCAACATTTCTGTACATTGAGACAAAACTGTAAACCTCTTAATAACAACAAATTGTTTATAGGTAATATATTGTTGATATTGGGATCTGTTAACATTGTATTTCCCCACAAAGGAGAGATCTTGGATCTCTACAAGAGCACTACAAATCTATAGGTTAAACATGATAACACCCCAGACCCACAGAGCTGAAAAAGAAGACACACGAGCAACATAAAAAGATGAGGGAAGAAAGTACCCAAAACAAATGAAGACATCACATCATTAGAATCATTGGTAGCCATTACAGAAAAAAATTACAGAGAAAGAGTTTAGGATATACATGGTTAAAATGTTCTGTGAACTCAAGGAAGATATAAGAGAGCAAATACAGGCAGTCAAAGATCACTTTGACAATGAGCTACACAAACAAATTCAGGAAGCAAAAGATCACCTCAACAGGGAAAGAGAGGTTATACAAAAAAAACAAACAAACAGAAATCCTTGAAATAAAACAAACAATAAACCAAATTAAAAGCTCAAATGAAAGCATCACCAACAGAATAGATCAATTGGAAGATAGGACATCAGACAATGAGGAAAAAATATATAATCTTAAAAAGATCATATACCCCACAGTGATAATGGTAAGAAAACATAAGCAGAACACTCAAGAAATATTGGTAGCATAAAAAGACCAAATTTAAGAGTTATTGGGATACAGGAAGGCATAGAGGTCCAAACCAAAGAAATGAACAATCTATTCAAAGAAATAAGATCAGAAAAATTTCCAAGCATGAAGAATGAATTAGAAATCCAAATTCAAGAAACCTACAGGATGCTGAATGTACAAAAATCACAAAAATCCACACCAAGGGACATTATAATAAAAATGTCCAAAATACAGAATAAGGAGAGAATTTTAAAAGCCAAGAGAGAAAGTAACCAAATTACACATAAGGGAAAACCAATTAGGATAATGGCAGATTTTTCAACAAAGACCCTGAAAGCTAGAAGATCCTGGAACAACATATATCCACATTGATTGGCTGTGTCTCCGTAGTGTGCTGTTTTTAATGGTCATCATTATCCAAAGTACATGTATGAAGACACAAATTAGTGTCAACATACTTTATATACAACCAGAGGTATGAAAAAATGTGCAGTATATGTGTAATAAGAATTGTAATATAATCTGTCATTTTTTTAAAATCAATAAAAAAACTTAAAGAAATAAAAACCAGCCTAGAGTAGAATAAAATAGTATCATAAACCATTTAAAAATATTTTCTTAATGATATTCAAGCAATAAAAGAAAATAGAGAATAGAAATTATTGTTAGAATCAGCCTAATTAAGAGTATTCTGAAAAATACATGAAAAAGTTGCAGAGCCTGGTACATCTTCAAAGGTAGTTATAAAGTTTTAGAGTGTAAAAAATGACAGAAAAATAGAGACACAGGTGATGGAAAACAATTTTTAAGTGACATCTATAATTGTTTTTTTTTTTTTCTCTATTTTCACAAGACAAAATATGTTAACATCTATACATTCCACTATTAGGGAGCTGGTTTGAAATGTTCAGTAATTTTAAATAATGATAATAAGAAAGTATTGGGGTGGGAGCTGTGGCTCAGTGGTAGAGCACTTGCCTAGCATGTGTGAGGCACTGGGTTCCATTCTCAGCACCACATGAAAATAAATAAAGGGCCACCAACAACTAATAAAATATCTTTAAAAAAAATAAGAAAGTATTGGATAGAAATTTGGAAAAAAACTAGTTAGCTTAGTGTGACTAGGAATCTCATATGACCCCTATATTTGCAGTAAGGAAAAGTCAAATTGTGGGAAGAAAAATTGTAATTAAATATAAGGGGAAATTGTAAGCATTCAACTCAAAACTTAAGACCAATTTGATGTTAGGAGGATAGAAGAAACACTTTTGAAGGAGATCTCATGGCTTATATGATCACTTGCACAGAAAGTGGGTAGGATACTAGATCTAAAAACTTTCCTGTCAGTTCATGCATGTTGGGGATTCCGACTGACTCTACTTTTATGTATGGTGAGTGTATGAGTCAGACACAGCTCAGGGGCTCCAACCTCCAACTTCCCAGGGGAAGCTACAGGAAGTGGAGGTTTTTCAATGCTCCTAAAAACCTAAGGTCTATGTGGTTATTATATTTGTATATTATATATAATGTCTGTTGCCATCAACTCTAGGTCCCACTGCTGTCATAGAGCATTATTAGACCTTGTGAGATTATGAAGGGCCAGAGGACAACCTCACCAAACAAGGTGCCAGTTTCTTTCTCTGTCCATGAGAACACACCCATGACTATGTTTGAGTGATCTGCAATCTTTTTTCACACACTATTCTGCCTATGGGTTTTGAGACATGTGAAATATTAACATGATCTCTAGCTAACCCTAGGCTCATTATTGTCCATTATAAAAGATTGCTAAAATAAACCATGAAAAAAATTCTTGTTTTCAAGTACATCAAAACCTAAATCAGAAGTGAGGGATATAGGATACTTAGCCAACAGAACATTCCACATGTATGATGGATACTAACCTGAAGAGTAAGGGTGGGGGGGGGAATAGATGATGTGAATTCATAAGTTCATATGAACAGAAAGAAGGGGTAGACAGTTTGTTATTAGCTGCCAATCATGAAAGTCATGAATTCTGACCATAACAGAAGCCCTCCACAGAGTAGCTTACAAGAAAATCACCTACTTGGTAAGGGAGAAAGAGACAGGAAGGACTTCTAAATGCAAAGTGATGATAAAACAGCATGTCAGAGATCTGTTCAAATCTTTGAAAGAGTCCCTCTGTGATCATTACCTGTGACCTTCCTTGTGCAGTATTCTGTGGAACATCATTCCATCTCTGTCTTTAAAAATTTGTCACAAATTTGATGGTCCCACTCAAAATTATAACTTCTTCCAATTAACTATCTTAAACATTCCTTTCCTTTCCTATATTTTGGAACTGTTTTTTTGTTTTTCACATTTCTCTTTTACTATATTCATTTATATACAGGTCATATAAATTTTCTCATTCTGACTTTAAGCTTCATAGAAAAAGGACTGTAGTTTATTTAGTTCTCTATCGCTGATTTCTAATCACTGGCTTTGTAAAGCCAACAAGAGTTAATTATACTGAATTGCTGCATATGTTAATGATAGTAGGGTTAGAGATGGCTGGCAAGCAGAAGTCTATGTAATAAAGTAAAAATCAACCATATGCCATATTCATCAAAAATGCAGCTTAAATTTTCTATGTGATGATGTGGTCACAGAAGCCATGTAACTAAAGTATGGAGGTCAGATTTAATAAAAAGTGTCCCAACAGAATTTGAATGGAATATGGCAGAAGCCTAAAAAGCGTGGTTGAAAAAGAAATATGGCATATTATTTACTTAGGGCAGATAGTGATTCAGGTTCTTCTGAGATAAATAACAAAAATTAATGTGAAATTTTATTATATTCTTGATGCCTTAATGATGGGGATACATTCTTAGAAATTCATCTTAGGAAATTGCATTTTTTGGGGAAAAACATAGAGTCCCTTACATAAGCCTAGCTTACACAGGTCAACTGGGCCTCTTGATGCAATCAAGAAATGAAATTAAGAGATGCATGAGGAAGTTCTGACTTAATATGGCATGCTATTTTACAATGAACTTTACTAATAAGTAAAAGAAGCATGTTCTAAAATAAAATGATAAAAAGTATAGTGAAAGACACCCCGTTTATGAAAGACCCCTGTTACCCTGTCCAAGAAGAATCACACGAAACACTGGCTGCAAAAGCACGAGGTGGTTTATTGAGACACAGGCGCCTGCGGGTGCCCAGCAGAACCTCAGCCGGAGCTTTGGTGAACTGGCACACCGGGCTTGGGGATACAGAGATTTTTATAGGGTTTGGGACAGGTTTTGCGTGCGGGAAGCAACAGGTTTCTTATTGGTTTGTTTAAATCTAGCATATAGGCCACCTAGGGGGTACAGGTCTGCATTCCAAAAACCACAGGTCTGCATTCTATTCTTTCTGTTCCTGCTTATCTGTTCCTGTTTATTCATTCATGCCTCAGGATGTGGGTGCTCTGTCCTTTCTCAATCGGTTATATGGAAAGCACATCCTGCATCTGAGCCTGTTTATGACAAGCCCGGTATCTTGATTTCATATCTTGGCCTTAGGTAACTGGGCTAACTGGGCTAGGGTCTTTCAATAGTATAGCAAATACATAAACTAGGAACATTGTTATTATCATTAGCAAGTACTATGTACTATATATACTGGTATGTGCTGTACTTTGTAACCCTCAGGACTATAAGTTTGTTAATGGCACATACATATGGGTAATGTGTTGTCCTGTGATGCTACCAAGGCTTTGTTGCTTGTCTATAGAAATTTTATCATCTTATAGGACATAACATGTCTATAGGACATATCATCAGAAGGACACTAAATTTTTCTCACAAGAGAATTCCATGAGCACCCTGGTTTAGAGGGAGCATATTCATCTGTACCCAAAAATGGTGCTGTGGCATTCAGTGCTCTGAGAAGCTGCCCCTCTAAATTCAAAGGTCAAATTTCCAGAAAGGGTCTCTGAGTAGACCCTTTGGGTTAATATTTTTTCCCTTAGGTTGAGAAGGTAGTGCAGGCTATTGGGAGAATTATAAACTGTGCTGCTTCCCTCATGTAAGATCTACAACAGCAGTTTGGATCCAAGTTCTTCAAGATAAAAAGAAAGAAGTAAAAAAGATAAGGTTCCATAAGATTTCATACAGCCCCTGTTTCTTTGAAGCTTGACCCTCCCTTTCCTACCTCTGTACTGATAGCACTAGGAACTACGGAAGGTTTAATCCAACTCCTTTGCAATTTTAGGGGACAGACAGATGAAGATGGTGGGAAGAGAATAATTATATAAATTAGTTCCAATGTGCTGACCTCAACACTCTTTCTTTGAAAAAAAAGCAATTTACCTGCAGCCTTGCCTGGCCTAAGTGGACAGGATATGTCACATTCCTCAGCCAACTACCTGTTATCTGTAAGGAAATGCAGACAGGAAATCATGTTGATAAGAGGAACTCAAGTTACTTTGAAGGGAGAGATTTTTGTGACCCTTTTCACAAACCAGATCCTAGAAGATAAGTATGATTCCTTCTTTTGTGTGTGTGTGTGGTTGTTGTTGTTGTTGTTTTATTGATTTTATTGTTTTAAATTCATGACAGCAGAATGCATTACAATTCTTATTACACATATAGATTACAGTTTTTCATATCTGTATATAGAGTATGTTCACACTAATTCATGACTTTATACATGTACTTTGGGTTTTTGTTTTGTTTTGTTGTTTTAGTTTTTTGGTGTGTGGTTTTTTTTTTTTTTTTTTGCATTACAATTCTTATAACACATATATACCACAATGTTTAATATCTCTGTTTACATATAAATTATGTTGACACCCAATTCAAGTCATCATGCATGTACTTTGGATACTGATGTCTATCACATTCCACCATCCTTGCTAATCAACTGCCCCCTCCCAAAAAGAACTCAAAAAGCTAAGCATCATAAATAAATAAATAAATAAATAAATAACTCAATCAACAAATGGGCCAAGGACCTGAACAGATACTTCTCCGAAGAGGATACACAATCAATCAACAAATATATGAAAAAATGCTCATTATCTGTAACAATTAGAGAAATGCAAATCAAGACTACTGTAAGATATCATCTCACTCCAGTCAGAATGGCAGCTATTATGAAGACAAACAACAATAACTGTTGGCAAGGATGTGGGGGAAAAAGGTACACTTATACCTTGCTGGTGGGACTGCAAATTAGTGCAGCAAATATGGAAAGCAGTCTGGAGATTCCTTGGAAATCTGGGAATGCAACCACCATTTGACTCAGCTATTCCTCTCCTCGGACTATACCCAAAGGGCTTAAAAACAGCACACTACAGGGAAAATTTATAGCAGCACATTTCACAATAGCTAAACTATACAGCCAACCTAGAAGCTCTTTAGTGGATGAATACATTTTAAAAATGTGGCATATATACCCAATGGAATTTTACTCAGCATTAAAAGAGAGTAAAACCATGGCATTTGTAGGTAATGGATGGCCTTGGAGAAGATAATGCTAAGTGAAGTTAGCCAATCCCCAAAAAACAAATGCTGAATGTTTTCTCTGACATAGGAGTCTGACCCATAGTAGGGTAGGGAATGGGAGCATGGGAGGATTAGATGAATTCTAGATAGGGAAGAGGGGTGGGAGGGAAAGAGAGGGGGCAGGGGATTAGCAAGGGTGGTAGAATGTGATGAACATCATTATTCAAAGTATAATTCCTTCTAACCATAAAACCTGTGAAAATTATTAAGAATCCAATTAGAACTGCTCGGTATAGGTCAAAGTTACATAGAGTTTTCATCGTAGTGGGGACTTGAAAGCCTGATATCATTTTGTTGTCAGTCAAAAATCAAGAAGTGGACCTTAAAAAGACTCTCTGGGAACTTCCCTGGGATCCCCAATAAAACTGAATTGCAGAAGAGGCAAGGGGTCTCTCTCCTTTCTGAGAAAACCCACCCTCTCCTTGAGTTTGCCACCTTTACCTTTTCCTGCTCCATCAATAAATTTACTCCTGTTTCTCTAAGTAACATAGTTGAAATCTTTTTAACTTTATCACAAGAATCAGAGTTTGAAGAAGGGGTCTTCACACTGCCTCAGTTTCCTAGAAAGCTCCAAGACTGTAACTGTGCCATCCCCTTACAAGCTGCCTGCCTTGTATTAGGAACAAGATAGACTTGCTCCTTTTATTTTTGACACTTTCCTTTAGATTACCACTGGGATTTTTTACCAAGCTCAGACATTTTTGTAATCAAAATCCTCCTTGACAATTCTACCCAGGTGTGACAAAATTACTTTTTAGTAGCATTAGGGTGAGATGAATCTTAACTAGACATTGTGGTCATAAACTTTTTTTCATTTTCTGGTGCCAGAGATTGAATCTAAGGCCTTGGGCATCCTAGATAAAATCTCTACCAGAATGCTGTCTTTTGAACAATGACCATCATTCTTTACAAAGTATTTGTAGTGGTGACAACAATAGAGTATTTAAAATGTCTTATTGTCAATAATTTATCTCTAGATCTTTCTATTTAAAGTAGTTTCATGGTAAGTTGATTAAATTTTGTTTTACACACATACTATGTGATCTCAGTAGGTCCCCAGGGCATTCTTTATGAGTCACTTACTCATTATAGCAGAACAGTGAGTGAAATTGGTGTGTAATTGCTTTAAACACTTCAGGGTATGTTTTGTATTTTAAAAAGCTAATTACATAACCACATGAGGTAAGTTTCTCAGTTTGGCTAAACAATGACAGAAAATGGGAACACTGATTAAGTGATAAAGAAAATCTCTGTTGCAATAAAGTGCACAATTGTTGTTTGGTCCTGTTCTAAGTCACCAGGTATACCCCACAGAAGCTGCATGTGACTCACATAATGCTGCTATCTAGCAAGTTCCCCCTTTGAATTCCAGTGATCCTAAGCTTTTGTGGACCATATTGGAGCCCTGATGACTTCTGCCTTCTCTTCCTGCCACTATTTAAAACAAATTGCCACCTTTTCCCTCAGAGAAATCTTCCCAACTTGCACATTTCTCTCCTGGTTACAGAAATCTTTCTGTCTTTTCTTTCATATTTGTGCTTTGATAGATACCAGCAGATGTGGAGCCTAGTCTGAAAGCCACAGTAACCTCATTGTGACCTCTGCACCTTTCCAGGGTCTCAGGCATCATCAGGCTTCTCCAGCACTGTAATGGGGCAGACCACTCAAGAAACATACCAAGTCCATTTTGTTTGAATTGGTGAGTCTTTATTTAGCCCACCAGTTGGTGACTACTCCTCACAGGACCCATAACAGTCTCTGCAAGGAATAGCCACACACCTGAGCATTTTGGGGTCTTTAAAGCCAAAAACCACATGCGGGTTGACATAGCTGCAAGCAAGCAGGGGTACAGAAGCTGATTTGAGCAGTTAGCAAAACAATTCAATTGGTACATTGGTATTTCCCACAGGACTTTTCAGGTTGGCATAGCAGCAAGCAAACAGAGGGAAGTGGGTCAAAATGACCCTAGGTGAGTACAAGTTAGAGAATGGTTACTAATGCCTAGACAAACACTCTCTGGGTCCATTGTCCAAAAAAAAAAAAAAAATGGGAACCAAAGAGAGAAAAATGTTACAATGTATAAGAATTTTGTTTTGCCAAACATGCTATGCTAAAAACTATTGATAGGTACAGAGGCGGAGTGTTCTGATGGGAGAAGCATTTCTTATATGACATGGAGTCTCTGGGTAAAATGAGGTCTGTTCAGTCATTGCCCATATAGCCTGGCCCATAACAGCAGTACATGGCCATGGGAATAAGCCAGCAGCCAGAAGATCTCTGTGCACAGCCACAGGCTGGCAATGAATTCTCAGATCTGGGATGCTAGTTTTTTATCTTAAGCATTTTATTAGAGTCCATGCTATGTGAAAGATAAGAAGGTGTCTCAGTTTCTTAGAGAGTATACTTTTCCTTTTCATATAGTAAATCTGTAGAATTTACCATCAGCAATCAATACATTTTCTTTGATTGGATTGTGTTTGTGTTTAATCTTCCCTGAGTGTTCTATTTAAATCAATCTTTTAGAAAATGGGCTTTTATTGATACATTTTTTAAAAAATTAATTTGGGTGGAAATGGATATTTGTTTCTGATTTCCTAAATATCATGGAAAATAAATGCACATCTTAGGATTAATTTATAATCTGGGCTAAGTCATTAAAGTCCTACAGAACATGCTATTAAAATAAGAACCAGTAACCGGTAACTTCTAACAAGGTTGGTTCTTCATCTGTGGGATAAACAAACTTATTGTGGTGATTAAATAACATACTCCATTTTAAATGTTATGCTTGGTGATTTACACAAAACCAGCACATACAGAGTTTTCAATGTTGTTGATCTTCAGTCGTGGTTTTGTTAACTGGTACCTTCACATGCTTGTGCTACTGAAAAATGAGAATCTGAGGTTGACAAGGTGGCTAAGCGAGATAGGGAGCAAATCTCAACTCCTACACAGTTTGTAACCAAAGCAGTGGTGAAAGGCAGAAGTCATCAGGGCTCCAATATAATCCAAAAAAGTTTAGGATCACTGGAATTCAAAGGGGGACTTGCTAGATAGAATATTGGATCAGAGAGGTGAGTAACAAAAAGATTCCACTGAGATACAATATTTACAGTCAAAGACTTACCCAAGACCTGAGATTTGCATGGATTTTTGGAAGCACAAAGTTGAACTATTCTAGGGGAAAAACTAAATATCTAGGTCCCCAATACATCAGGGAGATGGCTGGTGGTTACTACCTCCATGCCCAGAGAAACTTAGAAAGCAAGTAGATGAGGCATGAACATTTGCTATGTCTCCCCGAATTTGATTGAATCCAAATCTGGCAGGCCCAATAAGAAATTGGTCCATCTCAAATAGCTAAGAAAGGAATAATGTGACTATTTAATGTCAGAGTTTTTTGTTTTTAAATTCACTGCTATTGTTTCTGGGTTAATCTGATAAGTTTCCTCCTATGATTTGATATTGCATACTTTAATTTTGTCTGGTTTTCTCGAAATGTTCTAGTCTCTGAGAAGGCAAGTTAAAATAATTTCTAGAAAAAAAAATTAAAACAAACATGAGATTGTATCTGACATCCTCCTCTCAATATATACACATATCAGGACCCAGAGCAATTTGTTATCCAGAGATGATTAAATGCTTAAACTTATGTTTTATATCATATCAATTGCATGTTCCACATGTTCTTTTCCAAATTTCTTCTTCATACATTTTAGGGTTCTGGACTTCTATTTCTGTCATCTCTCATACCTAGATCCAAAGAGAATGAACTTGTATTTGCCCTTACTCTGCTGGCAATGACTTTCTTTTTTAAACTTCATTCCAATATTTTAGATCATTTTCCTAAGCCTGTATTTCTGATTTCAATAGTTATCAAGCACATTAAATTAGAGAAGGAAGGATAAAAAGAAGTAAAATATTAGGAAGAAATAAAACAATCATCATTTGATTCTGGGAAATGTAAGCTAAGATTCTAAAAATAATAAATAAATTATAAGCAATGTTAAGCTCCTCCTGGAGAAAGTAATTTAATTTAAAATAATTTAAAATTATATAAATATATTACATAATATAAAATTCTAGGTATAATTATTATATATGTATTCCTATGTATATGACAAGTGCAAAATACAGGAAAATTGAGCCTTATTTTAATAGCATATGTGGCAAGAAGTTAACAAGAAAAGTTCTAATCTCTTTATGAAGAAAATTCAAAGCATCATTGAAGGATATAATGGAAGACTTTAACTGTCTTTGGATATCAAGACTCAATATTATAAAGCTGTTAGTTCTCCTTAAATTATCCTCTAAGTAAAATGAAATCATTTCAATTTTATCTTAAAATATTTATGTATAAGAATAGCCAAGACAATTAGTAAAAAGACAGTAATAAGAATTAGCTTTACAAGTTAGAAAAATACATTATAAAACTTGATTCCAGCAGTTAGATACTAGCACTTTAATAGAGACATCAGTGAAGAAACATAATTGGGCCCATTACAAATCCAAATTACAGATTTAGCATATAATGAGTGTGGCAATTCAATTCAGTGAGAAGAAATGAATTATTCAATAAATGGTACTGGAACAGATAGCCATCTAGAATTACATAAAGTTAGATCCATCCTTCACACTTTATATTAAAATAGATCTATGATGAAATAAAGATTTAAAATAAAACAACTATAGAGAAAATATAGGGACAAAATCAAAGGAGGAGAGTTTTCATGTATATAATGCTAGACTGCGTATTTATGTTTAAAAACCAAGTTCACATGCTGCAAAAAAATTAATAAATTAAATTTAATTGAAATTTTAAAATGCCATAAAAAGACCAAACATGAATAGAGGAAAATTTTATTATATATGACAAACAGTTTATAATGTTATATTATACACCAATCTTATTAACCAATAAATAAATAAATAACCAATTAATAAATAAAACAATTTATATAAAAATAGTCAAACATACTGAAATGCCACTTTTAAAAATAAAATGTTTTATGAACATTTGATAATTTCTCAACTTCATGTATGTTTGAAGAAATGCACATTATAACATCACTGTGAAACTACTTAGCTTCATTTGAATGGAACAAATGTTTAGTAAGAAAACTCCTGCTTACAATAGTAATTTCCAAATTTTGACCTAGTATAAACTCATTTTTCTTTTACTTTTTTCCTGTTTCACTTAATTTTTTAGCATAAAATATAAATAGAATATTAGATCTATCATATCATATCAGCTTAAAACTGTTGGCCTAGCTTTTGAGACAGAAAGAGGATGCTAAGTTGTGCCATGTCATCTAGCACATTTTGATGTCACAAAGACTTGATTCCAGGCCATGGGCTGCATACTAAAACCACCTCATCACAGCACAGGGAATTCATGTTGGAGAAGAAATTGTTATGGGAAAGTTGAGATGATTCAGCATGTGGAAAATATCCCTTAAGGCATGGGAAGCAGACATTCTCAGACAAAGTTGATCAGAACAGAAAACTACACAAATCCTTGCAGGACAATTTCTATAAAATAAATTTCTAAAGTACCTGTTTTTCAATGTTCAAAAAAATAACAATCCAAAAGGGAGACACTTTGGGTATCCTGATAAACTCTATACCAAGTAGCAAATCTACTTGTTGGAATTAATTCCACAGGGACTCTCACAGAGGTGAATAACAAGTACCTGGAGAATACTGATCACATCATGCTTTATAACCATGATCCACCTCTCTGTCAATAGATAAGCAAATAGTAAATCATGATGTCTCCACTTTATGAAATAATGGAATATGCAAGTCTTTCCCATGGAAAAAAAATAAGGTAGTGTGTGTGTGTGTGTGTGTGTGTGTGTGTGTGTGTGTGTGTGTGTAAGATACATTTTTTTAAAGCAAGGTAAAGAACATGGATTATATTCTGGCCCTCTTTGCAATTACTCAAATAATTATATAAATCATCCTGAGAGTTGAGTTACTCTCTGCTTTAAACAAAGAACATGCTAGTTCTGCTCTCCTTGAAAGCAGTGAACTTTCTAAATAAATGCTCCTCTGCCTACTGTGTGTACCAGCTTCCACTCTAAATTCATTGAAATATCCCATGGGGATGAGGTATCCATTGGGCACTGATATTAAACAACATGAATTTGGTCTACTGCTTCAGCCAAGAATAAGAAAGTTTTGTTTTGCTTTGTTTTGTTTTCCTCTGAGCCAGAATTCTCATGTCCTCTAAGAGTATCTATTTAAGAGTAGCAGGCTGATTTGTTAAAATGTAATATCTTACACCCTTCATATCGTTCTTGACAATATGGAGACCAATTGGTAAATTCAGCAAAAAGGCAAACGTGTCACTTGTTTTTTAGGAGAAAATAGGGATTTATAGGTGAGAGATCATTGGATTTTGGAAAAAGATGAGAATTCATTGAGTTCTAAGTGGGATGAGGAATGGGAGGAGGGAGAAGTATACAGTAGACCTACTAGGGCAGAATGTATGGGGCATAATGGAGTTACTCAATTTCTATGAAAAATAGATAACAAATCCTCCCACAAGCTGTTTATCATTCTTGTAGTATTTATTAGTGGTATAACCCAAGCCTAAATACATACCTGTAGATATTATCAAATAAAATTTTCAGTATTCTGTATAATAATAATTTTTTAAAAATGATCAGGACTATGGGTGTGTGGCTTAGTGAGAGAACCTTTGTCTAGCATGTACAAGATACTCAGTTGAATTTCCAGCACTACTCCCTTTCAAAAATAAATAAAAATAAAAATAAGTGAACATCTTCTGTTTGGTTAATCATCCCTGATACCTTTCCTTGTCATTTGGTCTCTGACCATCTTGTTATCAGAAGAGCCATGATCTAATACACAACTGGACGATGTTCCCAGGTTGAGTCCTAACGAATGTGATCACAAGTTACTTTTCTTTGTTTACAAAATGAGGAGTAGAGAAATGATCCAGGTTTGAGGATGAACCATATGAAATACTATTATTCAACTTGACTTTCTCATTGGAAACTAAATACATAAAATCAGTATGTTGAGTATCTTAACATCTTAAGAGATTTTAAATGGGTCTTAAGCTCGCTATCAGCAAATGTATCTATCTTGATTTTCAATAACATTCTAACCTTTTCTCATGCCAATATTCTAGAACAATACAAACTTTCCAAAAAAAAATTAGGCTACAATGTCTTGAAGAAATTAAAAAAAAAAAAAAAAAACTTTATAGTGGCTTACTTAGGTAAGCTTATTTAAGTTTAAGGAATTCTTTGGATATCTGAAAGAAATGAATTTTGAGGAGTAAAAAAAAAAAAAAAGATTCAAGGATCAGAACTTGTCCAGAAATATCTGGAAGCACAAAAAGAGAAAAAAAAATGGGCAGTGGAAATACCAGAACAAAGCCTCAGAGCTGTGTCTTTAGAAAAAGAGTTGAGAAGAACTTAATGTGGTCTGTACTATGCAAATGAAAATTGTATTTGGATTTGAACTTGACTTTTATTTTCTTTTAACATTCTTATTAATCATTCAACTTGTACAACTTATCTTCTTTTCAGCACTTCAAATTCAATTTTTTTTATTTTGAATTACTTAAGCAGCATGAAAAGGTCCCCAGGGAGCACTCATAACATTCTCCAACACACGCTTTTATATATATATATATATATATATATATATATATATATATATATATATATTTCTTTGTTCTAATTTATTTTATTTTTTTTTTGGTGCTGGGGATTGTATATGGCAGCAGAATGCATTATAATGCATATTGCACATATATAGCACACTTTTTTCATATCTCTGGTTGTATATAAAGTATATTCACACCATTCGTGTCTTTATATATGTACTTAGGGTAAAGACGTCCATCGAATTTCATCATCTTTTTTACCCCCATTCCCCCTCACCTTCCCCTCCCCCCCTTTGAAGATTTATTACTCAAGTTTCTACTGAGGGAAAATTCATATTTTTCCTCATATTTATTGTAAAAAAGTTTGAGGGGAATTGCAAAAAAAAAAAAAGACTCCCAAACCCTATGAAAAATTCTTGTGCCAATAATTTTCGATCTTTCTGTTCCATTATAATGATGAGCAAAATGGTCAATGAATACACATCCCATATTTAAAATCAATCAATAAATGCACTTACAAATTACTCAAAGAACCTCATAGTAGTATCCAGGCTATCTTGAAAAATCTACCAGTTAAGCATGCCCAGGCACCTCCCACTGATGAATTAGGCCCATCCTAGTTCTACCATTTCCTATAGTTAAGCCTTTGGGGAAACACACACACACACACACACACACACACACACACACACACACACATTGAATTTCTCCATTCATATTTTAGGATGTTCAGTGGTTGTTCTTTCTCCTTGAATTAGTTTTTCTGGGTCTCATGAGCAACATTCACATTAATAAAAATGCTTCTTTGTTTTTTTAAAGATCCATGTTAAAAAATAATATCTTATTTTAAAACATGTTGATGAGTGCATTTTAGTATTATTCAATTTTTCTTGACTTGTTTCATAGTTTTAAAATTAAAACAAAAATGTGAATAGATTCCAGCTATTACTAAATGAAAAGACCTGCACATGGTTAGTATATTTTTACAGAGAACGAATAGGCTGTGCTTAATTGTACTTCCTCTGGAGCAGCTCTGTTCCATCCACTGACAAAGGGTTCAATACCTCCAGATTCTGTTAGAAGAAGAACCTGTTGTCATTTAAGACTTAAAGTGTACTAGAGATGCTCCCAATTTCCAGAGACCAGGCAAGTGTGTGATGGGGAAAAGAGAGCTACTGTGATATAAAACATGCCCATTTTTAAAGCTGCCTTGAGTCCTTAAGAGACGTGCACCAGGATGTTATCATGATAGAAAACTAACAGCACAGTCAGGAGCCAGCAAAAAGCACATGCTTCTCTAATAACTACATCCAACATCTTCCTGTTGACCCACCAAGCCTCACCTTTTCCTGGGTCCCTTTGTCAGGGGCTCTGTGACTTCCCGAAGTCCTGTCCTCCCCAGCATCTCCTTTATCACATTCATGGCTATCAGACTTGTCAGGCTTTTCCCAGTGGGCATGTGGTTTTAGCTGAGTGAAGCCACCTCATGGACTTACTAAATGACCCAATCCTTCTGGGTCACATCCTTATTGTACAGCAGCCCTAACAAGCTATGGGTAAAGACTGTTGTCAAATGCTGGTGTTTAAGTTTGCAGAGGACAACCTGGGGCAGCCTGGGCAGCTCTGGCCCACATATTTTCCCAGTAGAGACATAGAGTTGAAAGGGCAAGGCTCTTTTGAGCAGTGAGTCCACACTCACCAATCTGACAGACTAAGGAAGAACCAGGGACTCAGGGATCTAGGACATGCTCTGCCAGGTCCTGGATATGAGCCCAAGCCACACAGGAGATGGAGAGCTGGCTTCCCTGAACACTCCCCAGGAGAAGCTGTTGTCACTATGAAGTTACCACCACTTTAATTTAATTGCAGCTGTTTAGAAAAGAAGGCAACAGAGATAAAAGCATAAAATTCAATTGTACACCAGGAGCTAACTTAACTAGCAACTATACTAGCTTTAAAGAATTGGTGGATTCCGAATAGAATAGTTTATATTGTAAACTGTTCTCAATTGTTTATTATCTCAGCTTTGGATAATGCATGTAAAAAATGATGACCATTCTGTTTTCTGAAATGTATTCCCCTGTCCTTGCTCTTGGTGAGTCCCTTCTCCTGGTCTCTTCAAGCGAATAATTCTGCCTTTGTCCCTTTTGCCTAAAAGACTTTCCTTGAATGTGGGATACAATCCCTGTTCTTCATTTGATATTCAAGGTACCTGTCTCTTTTAATGTGGCCCAAATTTACTCCCTCAGATTCATCTCTTTCCTCTCTCACTACAAGAAAGTGCCAGTCTCTAAATACCTCAGTGTACTGCATGAAAATGTGCTCTGTCCAAAATGTCCCCTCCTCTCATGAGACAAATGTCCTGACTTGTTATCACCAAAGTCCCACATTTACCGCCTCATTCTCTAGTGGGTGTTGCCTAGATTCACAGCAACAATGATCTGCTGCTGCATTTTTCTACAAACAGGACTCAGCTTAGATGCTGTTCTGCTCATTCCTCTTTCCTGCACTGGACACTAATCTGCAGCATCCCCTCAAAATAATCTCTATGTCCAAAGCAAAGTTCCTTTCTAGCTGGTATCCATTCCCAGCTCGAGATGGTCTTCAGCTACTTATCTTCCCATGAGTACAGTTTGGCATGAGACTGGCATCACTTAGTGTGTGTTTGAAAAGGTATTTTTAAAGGATATAACAGAAATGTTTCTTTAAATTCACATTATTCAATGTCCTCATTCTAAAGCATCTCACAACATTTTAATAGTGATAAGCCATGGCTTAAAGAAAAAAAAATTATAAATCAAATGTAATGTTGGGGGAAACTGTGGATAAAAATTAAAAGTGAGGTTTGACAGACACTGTGAGCTATGGTGAGCAAATGAGGGAAATGAACTCTGGTGATTTCAAGCGTCCACAGGGATCTTCTAGAAAGAAAAACTAAGGGCATTCGTACTTTCCCAACTGAGTATATCTGGAATTATAATAAATCCATTTTCTGTTAATATCACTGCATTCTCAATTTTATTTTCCTTCCCCAGAGTGAAAAAAACAAGATTTCATTTTGATCGGGCTCAATGTAATTTTGAAATACACAGTCTCCTAGTTCATGGAAAGTTAAAGAGAGAAAAATGTCATGTTCTGCTCTAGGTGTTAGCTAATGGTTATGCAGCACTTTTTAAATATGGCATTTTGTTGAGGTTTCCACAGTGCCCACAGGCATATGGGAGTCTTGTCCATAAAATATTTAGTTAACTCCTACACAACTTTATTAGAGTGCCAAAAATAATGCACATTTTTTCCCTTCCTCCTTCTTCTTTCTTTCTAAAGTGCTCACTCAAAATAGATTTAAAGAGGAAATCATTTGTATCTTATGGTGTGCTGTGATGAGAGCATACATACACATATTCATGCAGATAAAGAACTTGAAACAATTATAGTATATGCATTATCAATGAAATAGTGGTTCAAAAAAAAAGTGAATTAAACCTGAAACTGTGAAAGGACAGGAATGTTGAAGAAGACCAAATCCAACTTAAAAATTATTGTTTTTTGTTCCATAGAATCTAGTTTTGCCTTCCTAAGCTTATTAGAAGATCAAAATTGTATAGGAGGATCTTAAAAATCACCACTTCTAAGATCCCATCACATATTCCTGTGAGTCAGCCCTGGTGGGTCATGCCTGCATTTAAGACTGAGCCCAGGGTGCTGCCATGGGAAGGAAGCACAGGGAAGGAAGTAGATGAGAAATTAGAGTCTGAGAATTCTCATTGCCCTTGGCCTTCCCTGTGGCTACCCAGCCATGTAATAAGACTCCTGTGGAGCAGCTTTGTTGGTTGCCAGGGCTCCCCTACTGGGACTAATTTAGAATCCAGGAATCCCAGAGAAAAACTTTCACCACAGACTTTGCATTGAGGATGCTGGGAAGGATTTTGCAAAAAGACAAATCCAAGAGCTGAGGATGTTGTTCACTATTTTGTGCTTAACTCAATCTTGGAAGTAGAAATGTTGAAGCAAAAATTGTCATTCTAGTGTTAGGAATTTCTAGATTGATTCAGGTTATAAATAAGAAATGTCTTTTAAAATGAGTCCAGTACTCAAAATCTGCAAGGAAATTTGTTCAGAATTGTTTTCGTTTTTTCCCCTAGTTTGGTCTTGTGGTCTCCCTCTCAGGTGACGGTTGTCAAGATTTGTGTGTGTGTTCAATAAGACCCAGTGAGGAAGTGAAACCAAAAAAGATGCTTCAGAGGAAATTAATTACTCACAGATCCCAGAGAAGATAAGGGTCAGGGAGAGTCTTGAAGTGTATCATCGCTCAGTCAAGTGGGTGGGAAACAGGAGAGAAAGAAGAGAGAAAGACTATGCCTTTCTGAAGGTGCAGGGATGTTATCCCTCAGGCTTTCCCTTAGGTAAAGTAGAGTGATTAGTTTAAAGAAAACAGGGAAACTTATTATATGACTCTGAGGTTGATAATTAGATTTTATCATGGTCAGCAGCAGTGAAGTGTGTTGTCTTTGTTTGGAATGAGGAACAAGATCATATTGCAAACAACACACAAAGGGGCAGTTTTAACAAGGCCAGAGGCAGTGGTACATGACTGGTTTCAGGTAACTTTAGGTCAGGCCTGAGAATTGATGCTGAGGCAGCAATGACATTAAACAAATTCATGGCACAGGATAATTATATCTTTTAATACTTCAATTCTACTTGTAGTATTTAGTGTTAAAAAAAGTGAACACTATTTTATTTTTTCATTATAGATTTACCTCTAACACAGCTATATGATTTTTAAGGGGAAAAAAATAGTCTTGTGCAGAAATACTGACAAGAGAGGATTACACCCACCATTGAATCAATCTGACTCCTAACAGACTCAACATGAGAAGTGTGAAACAGCTCAAACCTTGAATGTAATTACAGATCTATAGAACTACAAAATCTTATAGATCAAAATACTTTTCTGATCATACTTCTTGTCCAAGATTTATTTCTGAAATGTATCGGAAGCAGACAGTTTTACAATAAAACTGATAGATTGAGTCATAACACGCTTTTAGAGCTGCTCAATAGATGAGTCATTTATTTTGGCAGAGTGCTCATACATACTTCATGTTCTGTTTACAGGACTGATTCGAGACCAAAAAGGAGGAGTCAGCAAAATTAGTCTTTTTAAGTTCTCTCTTATTTTCTCATTTCTAAAAAAGTATTTTTATGAAACTTAATCTGTATACCTGATGCTCTCGAGAATAAATCAGAGGCCAGCTTTCTGTCATGGTGACAAATTATCAGAGAGAATCAGTTTAATAGAGTTAAGGTTTATTTTGGCTTACAGTTTTGTTTTGGTGGTGCTGGGGATTGAACCCAGGGCCTTATGCATGCGAGGCAGGCACTCTACCAACTGAGCTATATCTCCAGCCCATTTGGTTTATAGTTTTGGAGAAAACAGTTCCCCATGGTTTTCAGTCCATGGTTGGTTGGTTCTGTTGTTTTTCAGTCTATAGCAAAGCAGAACATCATGAAAGGAGAATGTGGGGGAGCAATATCATTCATTTTATGGTAGCAGGGAAGCAAAGAGAAAGGGAATGGAATGGTTTGGGGTCCTGATAACCCTGTCAATGGTATTCAACCAATGGCCTAACTTCTCCCCCAAAGTCCCTACCAAAATAAAAGTTCCACTTCCTCCCAGAAGCACCACAGGTTGGTGACCAAGTAATTAGCATATGGGCCTTTGGGGAGAATTTAAAATCTAAATAATAACATTCTCCAAGGGCAGGAACCAGTCCTATCTTCATCATCTATTTTCCAGTGTTTATTATAATACATGAGAAGAATCACCATAAAAGGACATTTACATTTTTAGAAGAAAACTCTGTGAATCAGACAAATATTCGAAAACTCAAACTTTAAGTACCTAGATGATGGTACTTGATCATCTGCAATGGACATGAATACTTTTACCACTACCACCAAGTATCCCAATAAAAGATTTGTTTATAAAGCATATTTGACAAATCAAAATGGAAAACATCAACTATAGTTAATGGGTCTTAATTATCAGTTACAATTTAAAGTACCTCATGTAATCAAGTATTCCTGAGGACACAGTACATACTAGCTATTGTGCTAGGAACTTGTTGGAATTCAGCTTAATCTAACTATAGCTATCTTGAGCTGTAACCATCATTATTGCTCATGAGTAACTCTGATTGGTTTTCCCTGTGTAGTTTTCTTTCATACTATAAATAATCAAAAGCATAGAGTGGTATGTGGAGCTTTAGACTGGAGCCTGGTTGGCTGATTTTTTTAATTGATTTTATTTTTTTTAAATACATGACAGCAGAATGCATTACAATTTTTATTACATATATAGAGCACAATTTTTTATATCTCTGTATATAAAGTATGTTCACACCAACGGTTGGCTGACTTTTTATATTAGCTTGAGATAAACCAGATGCATTCTAATTTGGATAAATTCTCTTTTATTCTGACAATTTTATACACCCTACTTTGGGGAGAAATTGTAAGCATCCACTGGTCTTAGTGCTACCCAGGATTGTGCCAGTAAGTCTACAATAATTCGCATCCTGTGAAATCCCAGCTCTTTCTCCTTCTTTGGTCTCAAGGCGCCTTGGAGCCAGTTCTCATACACTGAGACTAGGATGTTCTGGAGTAGCATTGATACCCAGTGAGTGATATGACAAGCAATATGGGGGAGAGATGATAAGTTAACATGATAACACTAATGGGAAAACCTGAGAGTGAGCCATAATAACAACCATAATAACAGGGAGTAATGATGCAGCATGATGGTTGGGATGAGGAGAGTGTTAACTGGGGAAATAGATGTGGTCACAGAGAGTAGGTACTGTGCAAGGTAAAAGTTGAATGATAAAAAGAGCTAGACAGGCAAAATCTGAGAAAAGAACCTTTTAAAGTAGATTAAATCTAACTGTCTAGGGACAGGAATAACCTAAATTTCTTTAAGACAAAGAAAACAAATTATCCCAAGGTGGAGATCAGAAAATGAGTGGGAATGGCAAAGGAGAGGAGACTACTGAATGAATGGTCAGGTCAGGCAGGGTTTTGTGGATCATGTGGGATGCAAAATATAACTCAAGGAATAATTGTTTGGCAGGTTCAAGGATACAGGTTACCAGTGAAATAATACCATTAGGAAAATAGCAGAAAGTCCTGTGCCAGTTAGTGAAAAAATCTGTTTGCTATTAGGGGATAAGAATTTTTATCAAGGCTGAGGCTATCTTCTGGACGTATACAACCTATACATATATACATTTTACATAGGATCAGTGCTTTCGTTCTGTGTATGGTGATTCAAAAGTTGGTATCACAAGTTTCTGGGTAACACTGTTCATTTGCTGGAGTCCTGCCCCAGAGGGGATCCAGGGATCCTAAAGGAGGAATGTTGTTGGTGAAAGAAGAAGAGACAGGACAAAAGGTTGCAAGTTATAGGCTGCCTCCAGAAAGATCTACCGCCCCTAGAGGGGCCTTTATTTTTATACCTTTATTTGCAGGTGTTTTTTTTCAGTTGGTTAATGAATAGCCTCAAAGTCCGAAACTTCTTTGATTTACATAATTTTCAAGAGTTACAATCTTTTCTGACATACATTGATTACCTAAGATATTGAGTACATTGTTTAAAAATATTTTCCTATAACCTTTGCCAATCATGATTAAGCTTTTTCATTTTTACCTCACTAGGTTCTAGACTACGCAACTGGACTACATGTCTCCTGACTTATTATTAACTTGATTGACATATGCCCTGTTATTCATATCATGTGTATCATAAATAAAACATTTAACATTCCCCATGGTTTTGGTTTCCAGTAGGCACAGCTCTGGTGCAGCATCCCCCATGCTGGGACCCTGTCAGATAGCAGGTGCAAGAATGCCTTCATCATTCATTGACTGATTAAAATTCTGAAATTGGTAAAAATAATACCCATTGCCAGATAAAATGTTTGGGGAGAAATAGGAAAATTTGGAAATTTGAAAATTTTCTAGGTTCTAACTTATTTAGAACATAGGAAGAGTTTTACTGGACTCACACTTTAAAAGAAAGAGAACTCAAGCAGAAATTAGCCTCTTTTAAATGCATGCTTGAAGTAAAATGAGGAAACATGAAATAAGAGCAAAATGCTCTTGGTTTTTATAATATTCAGCATGTGTCTGGTCAGTGAGCAACAGTTACTCTTACCTTTGAATTTAAACAACTCAGCTAGAATCCCATAATTCATATTAACTAGTGGTTTCTTAATTATGGATGAATGAGATATTCATTTAAAATTTTAGAGATTAATCTCTTCTTTAAAAAAAAAACAAAATTCTTTACTCAGAAACTCATTTGATACACAGCTGTTGGCCAAAATTTGGTGAAACTAAGAGATTTGTTTCTCAGCCTCATCAGGCATGTTTTGAATACTCCATGGCCATGTGTGGACGGTGACTGCCACCTTAGCACAGGCACAGCACATTCCCTTCACTGCAGAAAGTTCTAGTGAAAAATACTTCTGGTCCCTTACCTGGCATGTTGTATTTCTGAGACCCTCTTTTGTCTTGTGTTGATTATTAATAATTGTGAACAGAAAACTTCAAAGTAAACAATTGCAGAGGGTTGAGTTCTTTGAGAGACTAAACCAGACAGAGGAGCAAATTTTCCCAAGATAAAACTTGTGGTTTTATTTCCATAAGCCATTCACAAGAACACTTTATATTCTCTAAAAATTATATCCTACTGTGAAACCCTATATTTTAAAATAGTAATACTTCTTATATTTCAACCCCTAATTCACGGTGATATAATTCTTTCAGTGAATATAAACCTAAATCAGGTCCTTTATATTTAGAAGTACCAGGACAAGCAATGAGTTTCAGCCTTAGACCAGTAAAAGCAAACATTTAGTACTATGTTTTGGGCAAGTAATTGAATTCAATAGATCTTTTTAAGGGTTAAAATGTTGAATGGCAGAATGATAACTGTAATGTAAAAATGTATCTCAGTTGTCTGTAATTAGGTAAAAGGACTCCTGTTTCAGGGATGCACACAGACAATGGGGGTTTGTACACTTCCATCACCTCCTTGATCTTGGATGTGGTTCAGTGTCATCATCAATTTTGTTAATGTTCTTCTCTAGGGCACACTTAATTCCATTGCTTCACATAAAATATTAAAGGCAAAGGTCACTACTAATGAAGGGCAAAAATTTACTTATAGATCCAAGTTTAGATTTCTGGAAGTGAAATATTCAAGACGGACATAGAGGGGAAAGGGTAAGCTACCTGGGTAAAGAGTGAGATTGGGTAAATGGATGCCTTCCCACTGGGCATTGCCCAGGGTGACACATGCTTATGATGTGTAATTCAAACACAAATTCAAAGATGAAATTATTAAGCATTTCAGTATAGTGAAATTAAACTCTAAATGAACCTTTCTTAGCATAGAGGCCAGCACAACTGAGCTGGTCACTAGCCTAAAAATGTGCCCTGTCTCCTAAGTCTGTCCAGATTCAGGTAACAGGTTACTGCTGTTCCAATAAGTATAACACATTCCCAGCATGCTATAGTTTGAATCTAGAATGTTCCCCCAAAGTTCATGTGTTAAAAGTCTATGTTCTGAGTGGAGGCTGCGGCTAAGTGGTAGAGTGCTTGCCTCATACATGTGAGGCACTGGGTTCAAACCTCAGCACCACATAAAAAATAAATGGATAAATAAATATTTTTTTTTTTTAAAAAAAAGCTATGTTCCTATAGTGGTGTTATTGAGAGGTGCTTTAGGAGGTGGATCCTCATGGGAATTCCTTAGGTCTTGGGCAAATTCCCCTGAGGGAGATTGTAGAATCCCAGTCTGAACTCTTTTTTTTTAATATTTTTTAGTTGTTGATGGATCTTTATTTTATTTATTTTTATGTGGTGCTGAGACTTGAACCTGGTGCGTTGGGCATGCTAGGCAAGCACACTACCACTCAGCCACAACCCCAGCCCCTAGTCTGACCTCGTTTTGTCCTTACCTTGTAATATAAGCAGTTTTGATGCACTATGAACTTCTTCTATGATGTGCTGCCTCATGAGAGGCCCAAAACAATGTGGCCACTTGATTGTGGTCTGGAAACTCCAAAATCATGAGCCAAAATAAACCTTTTCTATTTATAAGATAGTTGCATCAGGTATTTTGTTATAGTGACAAAAGCTGACTAATATACAGATCTTTGTATCTGTTTGCCTTCTTATTCAAGTTCTATTATCTATATTTCCATCTGTCTCTCTATCTATCTATTCATCTATCCTTCCATACCTTATTCACAGTAGCATAAGAGCAACTCTAATGTCTGTGAACTTTTCAATAACTGGCCTACTATGGCTGAATTTTTCAATATGATCTCCTCCTTTGGAACTTATGTACATACAATCTCACATAGATTACTATTTTAAGTCCTAAAAACATCCAGGTATGGTGGTCCATTCCTGTAATTTCAGCATGTTGAGTGGCTGAGGTAGGAGGATCACAAGTTCAAAGACAGCTTTAACAATGTAGTGAGGCCCTAAGCAACTTAGCAAGATCTGTGTCAAAATAAAACATAAAGGGTCTGGGGATGTGGCTCAGTGATTAAGGGCCTTTGGATTGGATCCCTGGTACTACTAGTACTAGTACTACTGCTACTACTACTACTAATAATAATAATAATTCCTTAAAAAAACTTTTTTCTCATAAATTCTATTTTCTTTGTTCTATAAAAGTTATTCTGATTAAAGCAGCTTTCTTAAGACTGCTTCAAAGAGGTGCCAGTGTTAGGATTCATAACATTGTCCAAGTAGTCCCAGAGCCAGAACTTCTTGCGATACCCTACTGTTCAACCACCTCCATCCTCTGATAATCTCTGTAAGGAACTGAGACAAAACAGCGCATCACCTTGTTCAACCTCAGCTGGGAACATGAGTCTGAAGGTGGAGGTGTGAAGATTCAAATTTTTCCCTGTTCCATGCATTTTCTTTTACTGCTGTCTTGAACATACTAGGAAAGTACTTGACCACTGAATCACAACCCCAGTGCCTCAGTGCATGTTTGCAAATTACCCTAAAAGTGTTACAACTATTGCTTTAGGGTTTACAAAAGACTCCGGTGAGAAAATATGTTTACAAATATGGAATCTGTAAGCCATGACAATTAACATTATTGTAGCAATCAATTAATTTTTATTCTATTTTTAGTCGATTCATTCCATAAGAGTGTTATAGATTAGCATAGTCTTAAATACATATCATTAGGTAGAATTTACAAGGAAGTAGTAGGCAAAGCCTTTCCAGGCAATCTTGTTCAAGCCACAAACACAACTCTATAACATTTCCAAAAACACTGCCACACAATTTCTTATGATTTATTCTTTAATTTTTTGAAGCATACAGCCCTTTGGTGATCTCTAATCTACTGACTATGAGAAGTATATGGCAGAAACCCTAAAATTCCATGGTTTTCTAATTGTTTTTGTCTTTATTTACATTTTTGTCTTTTTCTCTTTCATGTTGCACACATGTTCCTGAATGACCCCTCCCGCAATGCTCCACCAAAACTCTGGATTCTTAGGGGAAAAGTTGCTCTTCCAAAATCAGCAGATTCATTCTTCATGGGCTGCCATTCATTGTACTCCTTAAAACTCTTCCATGTGCATTACTTAATTTGAGCTTCATAGAAACTATGGGACAAAGGCAAGACATGTATTGTTGTAAATCCACCATCTGGTGTGTTAACGATAGCTCAGAGTCCTGGTGCTGGGATTCCATATGGAAACTGTGATGCCCATTAGTAGGGCAGAGGGAAAGAACAAGTGCCCCACCCACTAAAATAAAGTGACCACAAACATATCTAGTGCCCAGTAAGGTTTTGTTTAGTTAAAATAAAAACTTTAGACAGATTAAATTTAGCAAAGTTTATTTGAATACAAAAACAATTTATAATTTGAATAGTAGTCCAGATGAAAATGATTTAGAATAATCCCCCACACATTTGCAGGCTATGTTTGTACCCAGAGAAACCTTGAGATTTACTCTACCCTTTGAAATTCTTGTTCTACTATTTAAAAGAAAAATTAAGTTTGCTTGCCTATATATCTCTAGGATATTCAAAGAACTTGAAAAAAACAAATAATCCAATCAAAAATGGGCTAAGGAACTGAAAACAGACACTTCACAGAAGAAGAAATACAATTGACCAACAAATATATGAAAAAGTGTTCAACATTTCTTACAATTAGAGAAATGCAAATCAAAACTACTCTAAGATTTCATCTCAATCCTGTCAGAATGGCAATCACCAAGAACACAGGCAACAATAAATGTTGGCAAGGATGTGATGAAAAAAGAACACTCATACATTGCTGACGGGACTGCAAATTGGTTCAACCACTATGGAAAGCAGTATGGAGGTTCCTCAGAAAACTTGGAATGGAATCACCATTTCACGCAGTTATCCCACACCTTGGTTTAGACCCAAAGGACTTCAAATTAGCATACTACAGTGACACAGCCACATGGATGTTTACAGAAGCTCAATTCAAAATAGCTAAACTCTAGAACCAATCTAGGTGTCCCTCAATAGATGAATGGATAAAGAAAATGTGGTATATGTACTCAATGGAATATTACTCAGCTATAAAGAAGAGTGAAATTATGGCATTTGCCAGTAAATGGTTGGAGCTGGAGAATATCATGCTAAGAGAAATAAGGCAATCCCACAAAACCAAAGGCCAAATGTTTCCTCTAATATGCAGATGCTAATTCACAATAAGGTGGGAGCAAGGGCACTAGAGAAGAAGAGTGTTACCTTAGATTAGGTAGAGGGAAGTGATGGCAGGGGAGGGGAGGGAATGTGGGGAAAGGAAAGAGTAGAATGAAACAGACATTATTACTGTATGTATACATGTAACTGAATGACCAATATGATTCTGCAACATATACATTCAGAAAAATGAGAAATTACATCCCATCTATGTATGATGTAGCAAAATGCATAATTGCATTCTACTGTCATGTGTGACTAATTTTAAAACATTAAATTAAAAAAAATTTACCTGTAGAAAACTCAAGGACATTGCAAAATGATAGTCAATAACAAAGAGTGGCTACATTTTGTATTAGGTAGAATCATTCCACTTTGATAAGACATAAATGTCCCTTATAAAATCTATTCCCCCTTTCAACTCATATTAAATCTAATGACATACCTGTATATATGTTTAATATTTTTACCCTGGAGTAATAATTCAAAACTTAGAATCCTTTATTATCTTAATAAAAAATAATTCTTTGGGCTGTCCTGTATATACCAACATGGAAGTTACCTGCTGACTCCTTTCTAGTATGCAACATTAAGACCCTATAATAAGCATTTATGTCATATATCTCCTTTTTATACACAAAATCAAAATGAACCATGTAATACATGTAAAAATTCTCAATAAAATTCTGGCAAATCAAATACAAAAAACAGATCAAAAAGAGTGTGCACCATGATCAAGTGGGATTCATCCCAGGAAGGGAAGTTTGGTTCAACATATGGAAATTAATAAATGTAATTCATCACGTCAGTAAACTCAAAGATAAGAATCATATGATTATCTCAATAAATGCAGGAAAAGCATTTGACAAAATAAATTACACTTTTATGTTCAAAACAATAGAAAAACTAGAGATAACAGGAACATATCTCAATATTGTAAAGGCTATCTATGCTAAGCTACAGGCCAACAACATTCTAAATGGAGAGAAATTGAAGGCATTCCCTCTAAAAACTGGAACAAGACAGGGATGCCCTCTTTCACCACTTCTATGTAACATAGTTCTTAAAACTCTGGCCAGAGCAACCAGACAGATGAAAGAAATTAAAGGGACATGTATACAAAAATAAAAATGTAAATTAGCACTATTTGCTGATGATGATTCTATACCTAGAAGATCCAAAAAGCTCCACCGGAAAACTTCTAGAACTAATAAATGAATTCAACAAAGTAGCAGGTTATAAAATCAACACCCATAAATCAAAGGCATTTCTGTATATTAGTGACAAATCCTCTGAGAAAGAAATGAGGAAAACTACCCCATTCACAATATCCTCAAAAAATATACAAAATACTTGAGAATCAACTTAACAAAAGAGGTGAAAGATCTATATAATTAAAACTATAGAACCCTAAAAAAAAGAAATCAAAGGAGACCTTATAAGATGGAAAGATATACCTTGCTCTTGGATAGGCAGAATTAATATTATCAAGATGACCAAACTTCCAAAAGCACTATACAGATTTAATGCAATTCCAATCAAAATCCCAAAGACATTCCTCATAGAAATAGAAAATGCAATTATGAAATTCATCTGGAAAAATAAGAGACCCAGAATAGCTAAAGCAATACTTAGCAGGAAGAGTGAAGCATGTGGCATCACTCTACCAGAACTTAAACTATACTACAGAGCAATAGTAACAAAACCAGCATGGTATTGACACCAAAACAGTCTGGTAGATCAATGATACACAATAAGAAACAGAGACTAACCCACAAAATTATAATTATATTATATTAGACAAAGGTGCCAAAAACATGCAATGAAGAAAAGATAGCCTCTTCAACAAATGGTGCTGGGAAAACTGGAAATCCATATGCAACAAAATCAAATTAAACCCCTACCTCTCACTATGCACAAAACTAAACTCAAAGTGGATCAAGGACCTAGGAATTAAACCAGAGACTCTGCATCTAAAAGAGGAAAAAGTAGGCCTTAATCTTCATTGTGTGGTATTAGGCTCCAAGTTCCTTAAAAAGACTCCTATAGCTCAAGAATTTAAATCAAGAATCAATAAATGGGATGGATTCAACCTAAAAAGTTTCTTCTCAGCAAAAGAAACAATCTGTGAGATGAACAGAGAGTCTACATCCTGGGGGCAAATCTTTACCCCTCCCATTTCAGATAAAGCACTAATCTCTAGGATATATAAAGAACTCAAAATGATAACTAAGCACCAAAACCCAAATAACCCAATCAACAAACGGGCCAG
This sequence comes from Urocitellus parryii, assembly GCF_045843805.1. NCBI lineage: Eukaryota > Metazoa > Chordata > Mammalia > Rodentia > Sciuridae > Urocitellus > Urocitellus parryii. The sequence continues at coordinate 153,727 of NW_027551764.1, forward strand.
TTACCTGAACAGTACTTCCTGAAGAGGATATATAATCAATCAACAAATATATGAAAAAATGTTCATCATCTTTTCTGAAGGTTTTTCCTGAGGAGCTGTTTTGCTTGGCGTGTGTGGTTCTAAAAATAAAGTTCGTTTCTTTTGACAAGTGGCTCCTGAATTGTGCCCAGCCAGACTGTGGCAATCTTTAGCAATTAGAGAAATGCAAATTAAAACTACTCTAAGATATTATCTCACTCCAGTCAGAATGACAGCTATTATGAAGACAAATAACAATAAGTGTTGGCAAGGATGTGAGGGGGGGAAGATACACTTGTCATTGCTGGTGGGACTGCAAATTGGTGCAGCCAATATGGAAAGCAGTATGGAGATTCCTTGGAAATCTGGGAATGGAACCACCATTGGACCCAGCTGTCCCTCTCCTTGGACTATACTTGAAGAAGTTAAAATCAGCATATTACAGGGACACAGCCACATCAATGTTTATAGCAGTACAATTCACAATAGCTAAACTGTGAAACCAACCTAGATGCCCTTCAGTGGATGAATGGATAAAAAAATGTGGCATATATACAAAATAGAATTATACTCAGCAATAAAAGAGAATAAAATCATGACATTTGCAGGTAAATGGATGGAGTTGGAGAAGATAATGCTAAGTGAAGTTAGCCAATCTAAAAAAAAAAAAAAAAACAAATGCTGAATGTTTTCTATGATATAAGGAGGCTAATTCATAGTGGGGTAGGGAGGGGAAACATGGGAGGAATAGACAAACTCTAGATAGGGCTGAGAGGTGGGAGGGAAGAGTAGGGGGCAGGGGGTTAGCAAGGATGATGGAATGTGATGGACATCATTATCCAAAGTACATTTAAGAAGACACAAATTGGTGTTAACATACTTTATATACAATATACTTTATATAAAATTTTGCTGTATATGTGTAATAAGAATTGTAATGCAAAAAAAATGAATATTGTAAGAGTTTCCTTTATGAACCTCTGTTACTATGTGTGATTTTTGTGTGATTATTAACAAGTATTATATGTTATCTTTGAAGCATAGTCCATTGGTAATGAAGTGAAAATGTCTTCAAATTTATGCTTTATGGAGCATCCAATAAAGTGCCTTGCCTGAAACTAAAATTTCACTGTGTTGCCTTGATCAGATCAATAACTATGGATGTCTTTAAAGATACTCTCAACTAAACCCAAAGTGAACCTGCTTCTTTAATGAAACTGTATCTGTGTTTTGTTGTTGGACTTGACATAACTGATTTTTTTTTTCAGCAGTGGCAGTGATCACATAGTATATTATTTTTTATGCTGCTAAAACCTGTGGACTTGTTGAGAAGAAAATTTCTATAGTAGGTAGGATGGTGATTGCATGTCATCTCTACTTTCGGCTCCCTCATAGGAATATAGTTTTCCTGAGGTTAGAAACTGAGGAGTATATTTATGATCAAAACTTGTGCATAAATTTCATATCCTCACTATTATTTAATCATTGTCTCTTCCTTACTTGGCACTGTGGTTTGAATGTGTCTTCCAAAGTTCATGTGTTAGAAGCTTAATCACCAGTGCAAATGTTGAGTGGTGAGGACCTTTAATGGTGACTAAGTTATGACTTCTCTGCCCTTAGGAATGAATTGTGCCATCGTGGCAATAAATTCATTGTTTCAAGAGTAGTTTTACATTGAAGAGAGTTTAGCTCCCTCTTGCTCTCTCATAATACTCTCCTGATCTTCTGTTTTCTGTCATAGAATGATACATCAAGAAGACTTTTGAAAGATACACACCCCTTGACCTTAGACTTCACAGCTTCTAAAACTATGAGAAATAAATCTCTGCTCTTTATAAATTACCTAATCTCATGTGTTCTGTTATAGCAGCACAAAATTGACTAAGACACTCAATCAGCAGTCTGAGCATTTCTGTAACAGTCTAGAGATTTAATCAGAAATGATTCAGTGAGAGTGATGTACTCAACAGCTCAAGGTATTGCCACTGTAAAATGGATATGCTTAGCTGGGATTTTGGCAAGCATTTTGTCACTGACACTGAGCAATACTTTATGGTATGATGATTTCAGATGACAAAATTAGAGACTGGATCTGCAGACTTTCTATTGAAAATATTCAATTTCTGTAGAAAATTTTCATTTCCCTATTGAAGAAAACTGAAAATTAAAAATTGAAGTTTAGACAATATGAGATTTAAAAATTATATGAAGATATGTCTACTAACAGGGTCTTTTTGTGTGTGTGGTGCTGGGGATTGAACGCAGGGCCTTCTGCATTTGAGGCAAGCACTCTATCAACCAAGCTATATCCCTAGCCCTTACTTCTTGATCTCTTAATTATGACAAAATTTCAAATTATTCATTTTTCACTGTATTTTATGTCTGTTGCTATGGTTTAAGAGAATAAATTGAATAATTTGCCTCATACTTTATAAAGTGGCCCCAGGAATGGCATTTTCTTTTTTTACTTAGGTCCCTAACATCTGAGTAGTTTAGCGTATCCTGTTGTTTTTCAAAATTTCATCTTGGGTTAATCAAGTATCCAAGTGTGTGATTTTATTCTAGGACATGTGTGCCAGACTACAGGGCATCATTTAAAAAAAATCATCAACATATTTATTTGTCAGAATCTTCAGTGAATAAGAACTTGGAGTATTCATTTATATCATTTATGATTTATCATAAAGTATTGATACTGATATTATTGAAATTTACCTAAGTCCTGAGATCTTAGTATATAGCAAAGGTTAAAGAAATCCCCACCATCTTGAAGTTTTACTTATGCCATTGCTTACTGTAATAAGCTCCCTTCCCCAAATTACTTAGATAAGACTCAGACACACCCTTATGTGCCTAGGACAAGGTCAAACACAGATCTTCCAAATTCCCATTCTTCATTTCCTAAAAGGTTAAACTGCTTGTACCCACTAATCAATGTCAATAAAATGCTAAAAACCAAATTTGTATTGATGTTCTTCCCCTGTGCCTACCTTTAGCCTGAGCCAGTATACAACCTTTCCTGAGAATTGTGAGCTCAGGAAAACATCCTCTCACCTGCTGTCAGATAACCCACTGTTTCTTACCACTGTCCTGTGTGTGATCCTCTCTGGCTTCATTCACTTTTCTTAACATGAAACAAATTCTTTCTGTTTAACCATTGAGATACTTTCAGATCTAACAGTCAGAACATCCTCCTTGTTGCCACAGTTTATTTACTCTCAGTTTTCTTCAATTGAGGGAACAGTGTACATACCCAAAGGCTGGTGTGGCCAGATGTGCTTCTTAAGTATTTCCCAGAGGAGTCATTTTTTTTAGGAGATATCTTACAAAGTGTGCCAGTCTCTTCCATGACCCATCTGTGTTTCTACATTGAGCAAAGCTGAAAGTGACAAAGCAGTGGTGCTTCTGATTTACTGGGGTGAGGACCACAACCTCATCCACACAGCTTTTATGTCCACCTATGATCCCAGAGATGAGAGATGGAATGTCTCAGCAAGCTACAGCACATGCTTCCCACACATGTGGTCTCCTCCTGAGTGATCCATATTTATCAGGGCCAACATTGGAGCTTTGGAACCCATGTCATAATTAGTTTTAATATACTAACCCAAAGTGATATCTTAACCTATCATCCAGTATTCCCACAGCTCAGTAGAATATATTTGAAAAATATGATTATTATAAAAGTTTTCCTCCCACACAAATTTATTCTTATTGGAAATTTAGAGGATTACATAAAATAGTCATAACATTTTACTCACTATGTCATTTGTAGTGTGTTACCTGGCCCTCTACGGGACTTTGGAATGTTTTCCCTCAATTTATCCCCAATTTTTTGTTGTTGTTGTTTTCGTTTTTGTTTTCACCTCTCTCAAGTCTGTGATCAGTTGCAGCATTCTCAATAAATCCTCCCCTGACTTTCTATTTAAAATGATAGCCTGTTCCCTTTCCTTTATTTTTCTCTATAAACTTTGACAAATTTTAACATTCTATATATAACTATATTTATTTTGTGAACAGTGTAGGTTGCCTAAAATTTATGAATTCCATGAGGACAGTATTTATTTTCTTTTACATCTGTGTTCGTTCCAGTATTCCCAGATAAGTTCTTGGCACAGCGTTTCATGCAAATATTTGTCAAGTAAGTGTTGGCTACTGCAAGAAGTTTTATTGTGACTTATCAATATTGTGCCTATACATGGAAGTTTCTTAAGTTTCTGTTCCCACTGACATTTTTAATCTGAAATATTGGGTTGATCTTGCACAGGTTATTTGATGGTTGGTGATGATCCTACAGGCTTCAGTAATCTTTGAGAATCTTCATCCATTCATATGGCTGTTACCTGATTCTGTAAATCTGGGCCAGCTCATTTCTCAAAGTTTCCGTTTACTTATCAATCTCTATGCAGGAGGGTTGGTCTAGATAAAGCATGCATGTCCATGTGCACATCTCTGTCAAGATGATAAGCAATGAAAGACAAACTGAGATGGGGCAGCCATCCCAGAGCCATAACTCCTTGCCTGTAAGAAAAGCTCTTTGTATTTCATCACTCTGTCTTCTTCATCACCAGTAACACATCTCCTGTGTACATTCAACATCCAGACATAAAAGGTGACAAGATAAATCAACTATGTGTACTTTTTTCTCCATTTCCTTACGTCTGATATTTCCTTTTCTCATCAGAATCTATTTTCTAACATTTCTTAAAGGAGACTTTTGACAAAATGTGAAATATTTATAGGCAGCTGAGAGGAAAGGGAATTTTGCCCTTACTTTGCTAAGTGATAAATTTCTAAATCATGAATGGCAGATCCTATCACGGACTCAGTTTTCTTGGTGGAGTTTTTATTTTTAACTCTTAACCACATGAAAATGAACAAAGATGTGATACTGATTTTTTTTTTTACCTTATGTGTAAAATCAAGATCTATTTTCTTTTTATTGAAATGCCTTTTTTATTATATCAGGGATAGATTGTGAAAGACTCATTGTGGTTTCAGGGAAGAAATTTTTTAGCACAAGACAATGTTGTAAAATCACAAGGAGAACAAAATATCATACAATGAAACAAAACTCGTAATTTTTAGAATTCTATGAGTAAATGTTATTATTTCCATAGTGGTAAGCACAATCAAATTATAGAATTAAATTATCTTAATTTACTAAATAGCATGTTCATTTGAGTTTAGAATGTGAACCAGTGTCAATTCATGAGTGTCCTCCTTATGGATTCTAGTGAGTCATTAATGAACAAATTAGGTGTTCTGACTCAACCACACCATAAAAACCCTTGTGGTATTTAACCATTATTATAAGTAATCAGCCAGAACAAAATCATGGTTCAAACTACAGTGAACATCAAATATATATAACCTTTTAAGTTTTTTGTGATTTATTTTTGTTGTTGCACCCAATATTAAAGCTGTACTCATGATCTCTGAAGTCTGTTCCATCTTCTTGTAAATATTCTTGAAATCTGTGAACAGTCTTTTGTGAACTTGGAGGAAAACAGTATGTGGCTTTGTCCTTGTGTAACATTGGTCCACCTCATGATTTGAGTATAGCCCTCGCTGCTCTGCCATTGAGGCTAATTTTAAGATGGACATGTTTTCCTTTCCTCTTCTTTTTCTCCCCCTCCCTAACCTGAGGCTGGGCTGAAGTACCTTTTCCCTATCCTAGGCTGTGTCTAAGTAATTCAGATTCAGGGATGGCAGCAGAAGATCTAAGAAATGGCTATATCCCAAATTAAGGAGTGAATCACACCCTCTATAAGGAACACCTGGAATGAATTATATCTTTTAAAACCTTCTGTTCTCCCTGATGGGCAGAATCACATAGGAATATTCTTACTGATCCATTTTATTCTCTTTACTTGAGGAAGATTTCTAATACTACTTTTTAAATGTGGTTGACGATAAATACACCACAATGACTGATCTCCCTCCTCCCCAGCCAATATGGATTGTAGAGATCCCTTCATTTCCTTCCACTGTGCGGTAATCCATGAACAAAATGATGATACTTCATTGGATAGCAGATAATTTAAAAATAATGACAGATGCATTTCTAAAAAAGTTTCTGTGAAAATTTTAAGGTGTACAATGCCTGATGAAAAATTGATTAAAGGGGAGAAAAATCTAGGAAATTCAAGTTACTCTAGGAATACTCACTGACTGGTTTAGTAAGTATAGTGAGCTAGAAGGCCTAACAAGATAATCTTTATCTGTGCTAAATTTTAAAGTGCACTAGTTACTTTTATGCTATCATATTATAAAATAATAGGCATTATGAGTCAGAATTGTGCCAATATCTTCAATAGCATTAATGCCTTTAGTACTGCTTTTCTTTCAGTCTGCTTTTGTTTTCTCTTTGTTTACTGCTTGTTTTGTTTTGAAAAGTCAGTAAAGTTGTCTTGTATACATTTAGCAGCCAAAATCCTCAGGATGTGAAAATGTGAGAAGGGATGTGTGCACATTGGTTTGATATTTAACTTTCAATTTGTTACCTATTAAATCTCCATGTGACTATTTATTACTCCTTCCATTGAAAAATTTCTATTTAAGCTGACTACTAAATATTTGAGTGATCTAGCACCACATACATAGTAGAATCCAGACAACTTACATTAACTTCTCTCTTATGCTGATATTCCTGGATCTTTTATATAAATAAATAATATTTTAAACATACACCCATGTTACTGGGCTTGTTGTTAACAACCAGTGAAGAATTCAAGATATCTTTCCTTTCTTATGAGATTATCAAATTATTTTAGCCTTACCAAAACAGGTAGTTTATGTGACAGAAATGTGAAAAATGTCAGCAGATATTCACATGTCCATGGATTTGAATAAAATTTTAGTAGATACTCAAACCCTATGGATTTATTAAGTTCTTCAAGGTTTGACATCTAGCTGAGAAGTTGATGCAGCATTATATAACATGATCGTTCTCATGCTTTGAATATAGCCCTTGCTGCTGTGTCACGGAGGCACATTTTAAAAATGAACATGTTTTTTTTCTTCTCTCCCTCTCCCAAATTAACAAGGGAATTACAACTCTGGACAGAGAACATCTGGAATGTAGCCTTTGTATCACCTCTTAAAAAATCCTCCTGTTCTCTCTGATGGGCCACAGTATCTGGGACAGAAATCCTCTGCAATTCTGTTTTGCTAGCAAAGCAATAACACTTCTTTTTCCTTTTAATCAAAACCCTGTCCTTGTTTTTGGACTGGCATTTGGTACAAGGACAGAACTTCCAGTAACCATTAGACAATCTTAATCAAAAAGTGTGAATTCCTACTCTAATCCATCATGAATCAATGGGCCACATGATCTCAAATGTATCTTCAGAGCAGCTTCAGAATCCTTCTAACTATCTTAAAATATATATCTTGTTAACATAGTCACTTAACTGTGTTATAAAACATTAGACCTATTTCTCTCATCTATAATACTTTCTGCTTACAAAATGTTATGTGTATCATGACTCTCATGACAGCTTTGACCTGGTGACAGTCAGAGGCTCCTCCCAGGCCCCCACACTTGCTCTCTGGAGCATGCAACCAGTTCTGGGCCCAGTACTAGGCCCCATAGTGCTGTGAGGTAAGGGTCTCAGTTTGCATTTTATGGTCCAGTTGGTAGTCTCCTGCCTCATAGTCCATGCAAATTCTTGTATCAGGAATATGGCCATGGTCATTTATGTGGACCTTATTTCAGACCCCTATCTCATCTTCAGATGGACAACAGAGCAATGAAGGTCTCCTTCCTGATAATGTATCACTGTGCAGTGATCATTCTGTAACTAGGATAAGTGACAAGTACTTTTTTTTTTAATCAAGGAGACTTTACTAATAACATGTCATTATTTTCAGAAAAGGTTTTTTCTGTGTTTCTTTTCACAGGTTACTCATGATCAGTACAGTGGGCTGTGTCTAACGCAATTCTTCCAGAGATAAAGGTAGGGGCTAGAATGTTCCTTATACTTTCCAAAATCAACCTTATATAAAACGTTAATTTTATCCCTTTAGATTATCACCATATGCCAGATATTTCTGCTTATCCTCAGGATTCAGTAAGACCATGCTCTTTTCAGTAATTAAATATTTATTGAAATTATAGAAAAACATTTTCATTTGGTCTCCTAGTCTTCCTTCCAAACCTTCCAGGTGATCCAAAAATGTTAACCTTCATGAACATAGACAATCACTCCCAAACAACCTTTGTCAACTCCATCCTATCTCAAAGGTTCTACACCTTCCATGTCTCTTAAGTCAAAAGCAGGTTCCTCTCTCTGAGTTCTGAGAAGTCCCACTGTTTTTGCCCACCTTTCTTACTCCAGGTCCACACTGTGTGATGGCTAAGAGACCCTGAATTCAAGAAAGGACACAAAATTCTACTTCAAAGAGAGGATAAAGGGAGTTCTTAAATCAGAAACAAAATAATAAAAGAAGGAAGTCTATGGCATTAGAAATGAATACAGAACATTACAGAAAAAATAATATGGATAAATAAAATGGGCATATTTATCTTGAATTTTCCAAACAGTGTTTCATGATTGAAGTTGTTTCTAAATAACAACAGATAGAAATTCCTCTAAAATAATGGACTTAGCAGGACATTTGCAATTATGAGTAGGACATTTGCAATTATGAGTAGTGTTAGGTCGGTGGTGGCGACTTGATGGCAACTTAGTGGCAACTTAGAACAAAGCAGCCCGGACAGGAAAAGAATATCAATCAGATGCCAGCGGAAACACCTGTCAATCAGATCTCCTGACTAACGCCTGTCAATCAGCAGGACCCCCTGGCCAATCCTAGAGTTCAGCCAACTCCCCTAACCAACTCCAAAGGGGCAAAGGACCCTAAAAACCTTTTCCTGTCGCAAGCTCTTCCCTTCCTGCTGTAAGCCCCATAAAAGTTCAGTCCAGTCAAGCTTCCATGCAGTTTCTCCTCACACCCTTCTCCTGTCCCCTCTGTGGGTCTGATGGAGTTCCACCCATGCCTCTGTCTGGTTGGGCACCAAATAACTGGGAGGTCACACCCACTTGTAGGTTCAAACAGGAACTACTTTATTGCCAGAACCCCATGGGAACACAACTGGAACTCCACCAAAACTCCTCGAGAACCAACCGGAACTCAAGGGAAACTCCGCCAGAACTCGATGGGAACTCAAAAGCAGCGGGCACCCGAGGCAGCAGGAGCCGCCTTATTGCTGGACAGCAGAGGTCTACATACACAACCAAATACACAGCTTGCTTCAATTCAGCATCATCCAGTTACAGCAATCAGTCATCATCCCAATTACCATACACAGCTTAACTTAACCATCATCATCCTAATAGCTAGCTGGCATTGCCTCTCATTCTGGCAAAATGCCAGGCGCCACCTTGACTTGGTTGTGGCTCCCAAAACGCTGGGGAGTGATATCTCAATAAAGCCTCATTCAGCGGCCCTTTTTAAAGAGAGAGAGAGAGACAGAGAGAGAGAGAGAGAGAGAGAGAGAGAGAGAGAGAGAGAGAGAAATTTTTTTAATATTTATTTTTTAGTTTTTCTGCAGACACACCATCTTTGTTTGTATTTAGTGTTGAGGATCGTACCTGGGCCGCATGCATGCCAGGCGAATGCACTACCGGCTTGAGCCACATCCCCAGCCCTCAGCAGCCCTTTTTAAATCTGCCTCCTTTAGTCGTTGCCTGCCTCGCCTGATCTGACAAGTAGGACATTTGCAATTATGGAATACACATAGGAAACTACAGAAGTATTTAGGAAGGCAAAGGAAAGCAAGAGTTTTTTAAAGGGGAAATGAGTAGGATTACATAAGATGTTTTGAAACAGTTATCCCGATATCAGTCCAAGTTTGGACAGGAAATTGCTGGCAGATGGCCTCACAGATGTGTTGTGTGACAAGATTGTGGCTGAGGTATAGTGTCTTGTGATAGTTCTTGTTGTTAGATATACACAAGGTTCTCTCCTCCAAAACTTCCTGGCATAATTTTGTTGGTTTCTTATGGCTATTGTTGATAGAATTTGACACTCAATTTTGTTTCTATGACTTTCATAAAGCAAAAATTACTAAATTGCTTCATGTGCATCTCAATGTATGTAAAAAATTATATAATTTTTAGTTGTGTCATAAAATTGTATTTTAAGTCTGCAGACACAAAAGTATCTTAACATAAGTTCATTTACATGTGTATACTTTTAGTTTTATTACAAATAACATTTAATTACTATGTGGTAGTGTTAAATATTGAGTGCTTTGGAAATAATTTAAACTTGCCTGTCAATTAATTTCAAATGTGTGCATATTTAGACACATGTGCCTCACACTTCATTCTGAAGATATGAGCTGAGCTGCAATCATAACATGCTTTCATCATCTTAAATTTATGATTTGAGCAATTAAAGCTTGCTTGCTTTCTTTCAAAATACATATTTGTATTAGCTTGGATTTGACATTTATCTCTTATTATTATGGTATCTTGAACAAGGGAATTCTTTTAGGAAGAAATATAAAACTGTTCTTATGTTTCTAATTTATGATATATTAGATGTTAGGCTTATGTAGGAAACAATTTTCAGATAGTTTACTAATGTTGCAGTGATTTCTCTTTGACTCAAAAATGATTAATTGCAGATTGAGCATCCCTATTCTAAAAGGTTCTAAAATCTGAAACCTTTTGAGCACCAACATGATATGATAGAGTAGAAAATTCCACATGATTTCATGTAAAATGTGGCAGTCAAAAACACAGAGGCAGACCATAGACCCTATACCTATTAGAAGAAAAAATAGACCCAAATATCCATCATGTAGATGAATTCTTCATAAAGACTCCTAAAGTGTAAGAAGTAAAATCAAGAATCAGTAAATGGGATTTTAGCAACTAAAAATTTTCCTCACAGCAAAGGAAACAATAAAGAACATGAAGAGAGAATGTTCTCTCTGATATGTGAAGGCCAGGGGGGAGGAGGAGTGGAGGTTCACCGGACTGGACAGGAAGGCATGGAGGGAGGGCTGGGGAGATGGGAATGAGACCGTAGAATGAATCAGACATAACTTTCCTATGTTTGTATATGAATAAATGACCAGTGAAACTCTGCACCATGTACAACCACAAAAATGGGAATTTATACTTCTTGTATGTATGATATGTCAAAATATATTCAACTGTCATGTATAACTAAAAATAACAAAAAAAAAACATGGGAAATTAATAATATTCTATAAAATTACCTTCAGTCTCTGTGTACAAGGCATATATGAAACATAAAAGAATTTCATGTTTAGAACTGGGTTCTATCCCCAAGACATTTCGTTAGGAATATGCAAATATTGCAAAGGCTGAAAATAAATCTGAAATCCAAAATTCTTTTGGTAGTGAACATTTCAGATAAAGAATATTCAACCTGTTTTTTTTTCTTTGTGTCTTTCTGTTCTCTTTATATACTAGGTGTGATAGCAGCTGTAATATTTGTTTGATTTTGTTGTCATAGCCACAAGCATTTGTGAATACATTAATTCATAAAAAGTGTCAAAAATCTGAAAAGCAAAGACAGTTCCAAGACTTCTCTGAAAAGTGAGCTCATTGTAGAAAACCATTAATGGAAGTCAGAGTGTTTTTCTGATTGGCAGCTGTGATTTCCTTGTTGCTATGTCAATGTGGATGAAGAACTGACTCCTGTCCTTAGATTCAGGCAGCAGGTGTGCAGCACTGTCAATTTGCCCACCCCAAGCCTCAGATGCAGTCCAGGTGGCTTTGCTCAGAAGCTCCTCGTGATCTATTGATATAGCAGTGACTTAAATGTGGTCACTAATCACTGTTTGGCAGTCACTGGCAGTTTTGACTTGGTTATCTAAAACTGAAGTGTAATTTACATAATGCACATGGATTTTAAGACCCAGGCTCTGAAGTGTGGTCCTACTCTCTTAAAAATGAAACACAAGATTGTGTGAGAGGACTTTAATGTTTTGCTTTATGTGGAAATTATCATGATTCCTATACTGACTGTTGACTTCTGCAAAATTGGACCAGGACATGTTTTAAGAAGGGCAGTTATGGTGAAAAGAGAGGTGTGGGGAGAGAAAGGGACAAAAGTTAGTATTTCCAGGAGGAGAAAATAAAAAGCAAAATTAGTGAAATATTTAGTTACTGTGCTCAAAAAAATCAGCAACAATACAAGTGTCTTCTTGGCCTATATGTGATTCAGTCTTGAATCAAAAGGATGGCAAATGAAGTCAACTTTTGTTTAAACTATAAGGATGGGTTTGAAATGTGTTTAAAGAATATAGTACTCCCACAATTCAAGCAAAAGTTGAAAAATGGATATTTGCATTAGTTTACACAGTGATGTCATTTGGGTGCTTTTTTCTTAATTGAATTGATTGGATGCAGTTTTTATTAGAGATTTGAACAGATTCTTTTATTCACAGAATCCCAGCAGATTTCAAAAGATGCTTATGGTATTTTTCCCACTGTGTTCAACCTTCATTTTCACTCTCTCTGCATATTTCTGCTTAAATTTCAGTCAAGGAAAAAATTAAAGATCATACAGCAACTAAATTTTACTTCAAATTTAAATAAATTTTATCTGAAATTTATGCATATACTTTTAGTGTAGGAGAAACACTCAGTTCTAGTATATTATGAGATGGAATATGTATTTGGTTTCTCTAATTCACAGGAGATTAAATACAGAAGCCAAAAAATAATTTCCAACATAAAATTGTATAACAGTAGAATATAACTTTACTTTAAATATTAAACTAAAGCCCAGGTTCCAAGTATATTTTTCAATGTAATTTTCAAATTCTCAGTATTATGGATTAAAATTGATATTGCTTCTTTCATTCTGGTAGATTATTCAGGATCAATCTATACTATGAACTTTATGGTAGATGTTATTACTAAGTTTTATAATCGAAGGGAGAAAAAATATAAATACACTTGCATAACATTTAAAATATAGTCACAAGGATGCAAGCTGATACTTATCATTATAAAAGAAAAGTGACTGATTTTTTTTTCAGAGATACCAAGACTATTCAAGGGAGAAGAACTAGGTTTTAAAAAATAAATCCTGTTGGGAAAAAAATTTGGATATTAACATGCAAAAAAAATGTAAACTTAACCCTTACCATATAAAATACATAAAAATTCAAAATTGGTAATAAAACTAAAAGTAAAATTAAACAACTTTTCTAATAAAACATAAAATAAAATCACCTTGATCTTGGGGCTGGTAATGAACAAATTATAATATAAGCAAAAGCAGAATCCATAAAAGAAAAATATTGAAAAATGAGACTTCATCAAAATTGTAGGTTAAAGATCTTAGTATGGCAATAATAATTAACTGGAATAGTCATGAAGAATTATTGGTGATTGAGAAAAATATTTTTAAATTGGGTTGTCATGATGATGGCAAAATATAAGAATTTACTATAAGTCATTTAATTATAGATTTTTAATGGGTAAAGTTAATGTTTGATAAAATATACCTTGATAAATCTGTTAAATAAATAGGAATACAACAACAACAACAAAAATCATTGGGCCACAAATTTGAATGGGCACTTCACCAATGACAATATAGGGAAAACAAATAAGCATATGAAAAGATGTTTAATTCCTATATTTGTTTTTCACTGCTGGTATAACAAATTATGATAAACTAAGTGCCTTTAAATAATAAAAATGTAGTATGTTAATGTTTTATAGATAGTAAATGTGTCAGGGATCTCATTGGGCTAAAGGTTGATGTAGCATGTGTCTCTGTAGACTGAAGGGGAGAATTGTTGTACCTACCTTTTGTAGCTTTGTGGGCTGTCCATCTTCCCTGCCTCCAGCCCTCTTTCATAAAATTACTCTGACCTACTCTTTTCCCTCTTCTACTTTTAAGAATGTTTTTTATTACTTTGGGACCACCCAGATAATCTAGGATAATCTTCCTATTTTAAGATCTGCTGATTATCAACCTTTATTTCACCTGTAACCTGAATTCCCAGTATGACATTTATAACAGCATGCTTGTTCCCAGGGTTGTCTTGAGGGGAAGTCTACTGCAATGTTAGGTCTTAGAAAAATATAAATTAAAATCACATTGAGTTACCTTAATAGCTTACAGCAATTAGAATGGCTAAAATGTAAAACACTGAGAAGAATAAACAGGAAATTAGAAGAAAAACAAATTTGGTGCTTTCTTAAATATTTACAAGTACTTACCATAAAATACAGCTATTCTACTTTTTTGATATTTGCCCAGAAGAAATTATATCATATGCCCATGCAAAAATTGTCACATAATTGTTCCTAAGTGTATTATTCATACATCAAACACTGAAAATGATCCCATGTCATGTCATCAAATGGATACATAAACACAATGTGTTGTATGCCTACTATGGATACTCCTCAGCCATTATTGTGTTAATCAGCTGTTTGGATAAGTTTTGCTAGTGGTTTTCAAAATACCTGACATAAACAAATTAAAGATTTATTTTGGCTCAGTTTCAGAGGTTTCAATCCATGGTCTGAGGTGAGGTAGAACATCATCATGGTGAAAGAGCATGGTGAAGGAAAGCTGTTCAGCTCATGGTAGCCAGGAAAAGGCAGAGTGGAAAAATAAAGAGAGAAGGAGAAGGGAAGGAAGAAGTGTCTAAGAGCAAAAAAAAAATGCTCTTCTAGGGTGCACACCCAGTGACCAACTTCCTTCAACCATGTCCCACCTATTATAGTCCATCCAGAAGTCCATCAGCTATAAATAGATTAATCCAATGATGAGGTCAGATCCTTAATGATCCAATTACTTCCCAAAAGCTCCACCTATGAATATTGTTGCATTAGGGACAAAGTCTTCAACACATTAGTCTTTGGAGGACATTTTTATATACAAACCATAGCAGTTCTGCAGTGCAGTTAACTATTTACATCAATATTTCTCAACCTCAGCACTATTAGCATTTTGAGTCTGATAATTATGTGTTGTGGGGGCTGTCCTGTGCAGTGTAAGATGTTTATCAGCATCCTTGGCATCTCTGGCCTAATGACTAGGTTCTAGTAGTGACCCCCCACCCTCACCCTTATTCCACATTTATGGCAATTAAAAATGTCTCCATACCTTGGCAAATGCTCTTTTCCTCTTTCCACAAAACAAAATCACCGCTGTCTAGTTGCCATTAGTAAAACTTATCCAAGTAATCCTGCTCATCTCTTTATTCTTAGTTCAACTACTATTTGCAGTATTACTTAGGGGAAAAAAATCAGTATATCAGAAAAATAAGATTCTATGATCAACTGGATTAAAAACAAAGGCATATGCATTGGGAATTAAGGCATATAATTTGTAAATTAATATTTTAAAAGATTTATTAAGAATATACATTTGCAGGGCTAGGGATATAGCTCAGTTGGTAGAGTGCTTGCCTCACATGCACAAGGCCCTGGGTTCAATCTCCAGCACCATCAAAGAAAAAAAAAGAATATACATTTTTAAATTAAGTTTTGGAATGCCCTTAATAGATTTTAAAAAGATTCCATTTAAAAAATACTTTTTAGTTGTAGATAGACACAATACCTTTATTTTTTTTTTATTTATCTTTATGTGGTGCTGAGGATCAAATCCAAGCCTTACACATGTGAGATGAGCACTTTACCACTGAACCATCACCCCAGCCCAAAGATTCCATTTCTTTAGGAGTATTTCTATTTATAGAAAATTCAACAGTGTAAATTTAACCAAGTCTACTGGCAAGTTCTTTAGCCTTTGCATTTTCCTCTTTGACTATGTAAGCCAGGATATTGCCTAGACAGTGACAAGGATCTCATCAGAGCTGTCATTGTAATTGGTGTGGTGGTTTCCACCAGCTTATACTAAATTCCATTGTTTTCCCTAATGAGGCATGGGGAAATAGTGGGCTTTTGTCCTCTCAGTTACACTTCTATAAAGAAGGAATGACTTAATTTTTATGTCAAACATAGGCCTTTTGCCTTCTGTACAATATATAATTCAATTTTGTCATCCGTTTTTAGGGGAGGCATTGCTAATATTTTATTATAACAATTATTTGCAGTAATTCTATAAGTACTGTATATGGTATGTGGTTAGAACTAACTTAATCATTTTTGAATTGTTGGCATGCCTCTAGACGTATCCCTATGGCATTTTATTCTTGAGCATCTAATAGTTACAGAATGTTGCTTAGGCTTGCAATTCCACATGAGGGTATGTACTTCCAGTTATTATAAACTGCCCAAAGAAATCAATATCCTGTTTCCTAGGAATGTAATTAAATTAGAACAAGACCTGGGGCAGAATGTAATATAGAGTTGCTCTGTATATTACTTGATTTCAAAACTTCATTGAGAACTCACAGCTGTTTCAGTCAAATCTATTGCCCTCTATGAAGGACACTACACATACATATTATAGAAGGAACTGGAAATAGGAATTCCAACATAGAATTGCCAGTGTGGGAGTCTCCCTGGGCATTGCAATCCCTAGAGAGAGAGAAAAAAATGGTACTGTAGAACAGTGGGTAGAGCCCAGGACTTCACACAGGCTAATCAGGTGTTCTACCTATGAGTGACATATTCGACCCCAAAATGTTATTTTCAAATAAAGAAAAAAGTGATAAAGCAAATCAAGAGCTACAAAATCTAGTCCAGAATCTACAGCTGTCCTCTGTAGAGGATAAAATAAATGAATATTTTCATAAAAGGGTTATTATGAGTATCAAACCCAATTCTCACACATGTGAGATGAGCATTTTACCACTGAGTCACCAAATTCTCATTATCTGAAGATTTCTTATTATATTAAAAAATATAAATCCTATCTTAAAATAGTTTACATGGCTTAAATTGTGGCTTTCTCCCTTAGTATTAAAATGAACAACACCAACAAAAGCTATATAAGGTTTGCAGAATGACCTTCTAGGAGGCTACAGGAAGATGTTTCAACTAAGTTCCAGAAAGTACAAAACGTACATCAAAAGAAAGGTGTCATTTTCTATTTATGTTTGAAGGAATGAACGATCAGCCCTTGGATGAAGGCAAACTGTCATTGATCATTATCTCTCAGGGCATTTGTTAGAAATCTTGAAAAATACTACCAGAAGATGACAAAATAATATTGAAAATTTGAATGGCTGGTTCAAAGATTCTTAAACCTGTTCTCCAAGTCTATTTAATTCTTAAATCTGAAACATTTGTCCATGTAAAGTATGCATAAACAGACCTGCCTATTTTGCTGTTGGAACTGTATAAAATAAGAAGAGTGTGACCATCAAAATTGTCCTAAGGTTTCACAGAAGACTGTGATGTGAATTTTGGGAAAAGTTTCTCTCAGTTATAAATGACAACCAAATATTTTCTATTTTATATATAACATTAATTTTTTTAAAAAAATATTTTACCTCTATCATCAATGTCAAAATGACTTTGATGAGTGAAAAAATGAAGTCTTGAAATGTAATGCAGAGCTTTCCCCATTCACAAAAAGTATGTCTTCAAGATCTATCTATATTAAAATATTTGTGATTAGGATACTAGATACAGAAACTTGTTATGTGAAATAAATAAATATGAATATATATGTATATACATATATAATATAACTGTATTATATAAGAATATATACATATATATACGTGTGCGTGTGTGTGTGTGTGTGTGTGCATATATATATATACACATATACATATAACAGTGCAGACTATGAGGGGTACCTGGAGTCTTGAACTTCTCCAGGTGACTAATGCATGGAGAAAGCACATGAGTTGAGTTCTGAAGATTCAAGGCAAAGAAGTGGTCAGCTGTGATTATAGGAGATTAGGAAGACTGGTATAGGATACTGTGAGTTGAATCTATCAGTAGGGAAGAGATGAGATGGAAACAGGAGTTGGTTCCAGAGCAGGAACTCACTTAAAATCTTTCTATTTTGTTTTCCCTTCAGCTGTGCTATTTTACTTATTATTTTATCTTACTTTCATAAATCATGTCTCAGTAAAGCAATTTAAACTATATGGGAAGGATGTTAGTCAACTTTCCATCGCTGTGGCACAATACCTGAGATAATCAACTGGTATGGAGAAAAGGTTTATTTTTGTTTCATGGTTCCAGAAATTTCAGTCTACCATTGTTTGGTGCCTTTACTTAGGGCACATGGTGACACAGTACACATGGTGGGAAGTGCATGGTGGAGCAAAGTTTTTTACTTCATGGTGGCTGGGAAGCAGAGAAAGATAGATAGATAGATAGATAGATAGATAGATAGATAGATAGATAGATAGATAAACACACACACACACACACACACACACACACACACACACACACCATGATCCCAATATCCCCTTTGGAGGCATGCTCCCAATGACATAACTTCCTCTCAGTAGGCCCCACCTCCTAAAAGAAGGTTGTTTACAAAGCCACTAACTCAAAGTTTTTGGTGACCATATAAATCCAAAACATATTAGCAAGCAAGTTAAGGAAGGTATGAATCTCTGTATTGCTACTTATGAGACATTCTTGAATACTGGGAAGGGACAACATTACTGGAAGAATCCATTAAACACAAGTCAAGTGTATGTGTCAAGGCAGCTTTTAGCTGCCTTGTAGTTTTAACAATAATAGGCACAGTTTATGTCTGAAGTTAGAAATTTGGAAGTCAAAACCAACAAACTATTAGATTTTTTAAAACACTTTAATGTGATTCATTTACATTGCAAAATTTCTCAGTGTAATTGGCCCTAAGGTCATCATGTCATTTAAAATTAGGCTATAGTAATTTATGATGGTCAAGACCTTTGCAGCTGCCTGGAAAGTTAATGAAGGAGACATAGAGCTAGTCTACTTAGGAAAGCAAGGCTGAGCTAATATGTGATATTCCAGAAGTAGCTCAGCTGGATCTGCCCCTTAGAGAGCAGCCAAGAATTCTTGCTTGGCTAGGGCAAAGCTTGGTTCACCACAAATGCTTTTAGTTATCATCATGGTCTGTGCACAGGATGCTGATGTGCATGGTAAAAAAATAAATAAATAAAGTAATTCAAATCACTTATATGGTCTGTATTAGCTCAGAACTTTCATGTATTTCTCTTGTCAGATTTGCTCCACTCTCTAGGGTAAGTTTTTCAATGTGCTCCATAATGACCACCTGAAGTTGCTCAAGCTTGGTTTATTACATTCTATAAATAGTGTGAGTGCTCACCCCAGGGAACTATGGGCTTCTCCATGAGAAGTTATTAGAAGCTAATAAAGAACTGGAACTTCTGTTGGCATCTTAGTCTGTTTTCTCCTGGTATAAAAAATACCCAATGCTGGGTAATTTAAAAGGAACAGAAGTTTATTTGGATCACTCTTCTGAAGGCTGGAAGGTACAAAAGCATGTCACCAGAATCTGGATGAAGAATTTTTACTGCATCATAACATAGTGCTAATCATATGGTAAGACAGAGCAAGTGTGACATAGAAAACTCACATTTATTTAAAAAAAAAGCCACTACATAATAGCCTTGGACAGATTAATCACCTGTCAAAGATGAAAAATGAGGGGCTGGGATTGTGGCTCAGTGGTAGAGAGCTTGCCTAGCATGCAAGAGGCACTGGGTTCAATCCCCGGCACCACATAAAAATAAATAAAATAAAAGGTATTGTGTCCAACTACAACTAAAAAAATTCTAAAGGAAAAAAATGATTATCCCAAAGGTGATGAAGTTTCAACTTGAGTTTAAGAGGAGCAGTATAGTTAAGCAGACTGTTGGTGAAGAGCTATGAACTGAGACTCACTCTGGAAAGATTGTTGCCAAAAGGAAAGGGTGGTTCTATGACTGGGTATCTCAAAAAATCTTGCATATAGGGAGGGCCTAGTAGAAGCAGGATAAAGGTATAATGGTGTAATTGATAAAGAAGATGGATATCTGACACCTGTTTTTCTCAGGATTCATCTTATCTGGGTGGTTTTCTGACCACACCAGCATTATTGTTTATTTCAGAAGAAATTGTTTTAATTATTCCATCTAAGAAATCTCATTTATTTGTAGGTAGTAAGACCATTGTCCATTCTCCAGTAGCTCAGTCTTTTCAATAGATTCCCCATGTTGGGAATCCCTCACTTTGTAAGTTTGAATGAGTACCTACCTCCTACTCCAATATAGCAATGCCCAAACCACTTCTGTAGGCCCCTTCCTGCCTGTGCAGGGTCTCAATCTGTAGGCTTGGTCCATCCCAGGAGCTGTGACAAATAGTAGCAGAATGTGCTATATCAATGAAGACAGCACTGAGGGGCCTGGGCAGAAGGTGTGCAGCCAGCAAGGTGGGCAAACTGCAGTGTAGTAGATTGAAGGCTGGCCAGGTCTGTGCTGGATCCCACATTAGACCCATCTACACTGGGCCTTATAGAATTACCTTCATGCCCTTTAAATACACATTATTTCTTTAATTTCTGTTTCTTAAAACTATCTTCTGAACAAAAATAATCATTTTAATTTATTTTCTATTCCATTTATTGAGTGTCTTATTTTGAAGATCTGACTCTAAAGTTACACATGGTCAGGTTCATTAATGTCTACTCAGTAGCTAGATTTTAAATAGATTATTTCATTTCTCTGTGCTGTTATTGGATTCCTTTTGCTCACTTCAAGAAAACCAAAGCTTGAGGATCTCCTTTTGAGGACAAAAGGAGGCTTTTGTCCAAAATTTGATTCTATTTTTATTTTACTCTGCTCCCATGGAGAAACTTTTCCCCACATCCCCTCCTTCTGTCTATCTGTGTATGAGCTGTTTCCTTGCTGAGTGTGAGGTCCATCTTCTGCTCCTCAGCTGCTCAAGCCTCCCATTTTTTAGTACTGAGCTCCAATATATTCCTTTTGCTAATAGTTGCCCACAGCACAGACCATACTCTTCTTATAGCATTTATAGTACTTGTAGTTCACATCATGGAATAGATGGAAAGTTTAGAATAAAAATTCTAGATTACTGTTTCTGGAGGATACTTGATGATGTTCTGAGTAGAATTGGAGGTTCAATTTCAGCAATAAGAATTGCATCCTACAAATTCCCTATTTCTATTTTATATTCCTACAAATAGAGATTTAAAAGAAATCACCCACCTTCTCCAGAGCTTTAAGAACTTGAATGGTGGCCAAAAAGAAGCAATGCCATAAAGACTAGACAGCAAGGTGCTATGTTTGGAAGTATCCCCTACAAATCCATGTGTTGAATGCTTGCTCCCCAGCCTTTAGTGTAATTGGGAGTTGGTAGAACCTTTCCAAACTGGGGCCTAGTGGAAGGAAGCTGGATCACTGTGGGCATGCACTTAAAGGGCATACTGGACCTTACTCCCTAGCTCTTTCTTTTTCCCTTTGCTCTCTATCTGTAATTAAGTTGAACAATCCTCCTCTGCCAAGTGTTCATGTCTTAGTATACTTTGTCACTAAGACAAAGCAATAAAGTCAACGAACCACGAGCTGAAACCATGAACTGAAACTGGGCAAAAAATAAAATAAAATAAAAACCTTTCCTCTTTTTATCTCAGGTGTTTTGTAACAATAACAAAAAGCTGACTAACCCAAGTAGAAAGATTTATCTTACAGATACAGATCACAGATGATAAGGAGACCTGTTACTGACTGTTATGATGAAAGTAAATTCCCTAACATGCCTTCTGGGACTGGCAAACTATGTTTTCAAAGAGAAACAGGAATGTACAGAAAGAAAATTTTCTGTTTGTAAGATAAGATATAGCATGACTTTCATAAATAGCAGAGAAATACATGGGTTTATAAAATATTGTAGCATAATAATAATGTAGCATAACATTGCTACATGCCAGAGGGAAAAATATTTTATATAACATTACAAACAGTACCACACACAAATGTCCTCAAGTTATAGAGTTTTGACTTATAATATTTCAACCTCATGATGGTGTGTTATGCACTCAAAATTGTGCTTTAGTTTTGAATTTTGATCTTTTTCTGAGTGAGTGATATATGATACAATTCTGTCTTGAGTTGATGGACAGAAGAAATGAGGGTCAATTGTATATACAAAATAAATAAAACCATGAACTAGAAGATTATGGACTACATTTATGTCTCCAAGAAGTAGGGGAATAAAAAGAATTTCAACTTCATTATCAATATTTTGTTTCTTTAATTAAAAATGGAAACAAATATACAAATAATGGTCTTTTCTTTCTGATAAATAGTATATTATATTAATCTTTGTACTTATTTATAAATACTGATTGTTTCATATGATTCTTAGAATCTTATTTTATACCTTAAAGTCATTTTTTTTTTTAATTTGAGCCTCTTGAGTGTCCAAGAGCTCCACCCTCACAGAGTTCTGGCCATGAAACAGACAGAAATCAAGATATGTTAGTGAAGTGGAATGGAAAGGTAGACCCTATAAGCGATTAATGAGCTCATTTACCCTATGCCACTGCAGGCTTCCAAAAGCATCAACAATACACTAGCAGCTACTGCTAGGAATTACTTAAAGGGAATTTCTTGGAGGTGAGAGATCTTGCCCTTTGGAGAGGAGATGGATCTCAAAAATTTAAATGTATATTAGGCAAAAAAAAAAAAAATTTAAAAATAAATCATAAAACTTCCAGAATGCATTAGATACATCATTCCCTCTTTCTCTCATGGATAGTGCTATAAAACATAAAAAAAATAAAATAAATAAACCCTACTCATCTCATTAGGATCAGATGAATTCCCTTCAATCTTAATAACAGTGTAGGACAGCCTCAGCCCCTCTCTGGAAAGCTGGATTTGTGGAAGGAAAGGGAAGGTAAAAGTGTTCCAAGGAGAGAATCCAGATGCAGAGATGCATGACACCAAGTAAATAATGTGGGGCTTTCAGTGCCCTCTGTCAGGAGCCTGGGAGAGTGTCCATACTGAGTAGTGTGGACTTCTTTTTTGTTGTTGTTCTTTTTAGTGATACATGACATTAGAGTCATTTTTTACATATTTATACAAACACACTGAGATTTCACCTTAGTCCAATCAGAATAGCAACTATCAAGAATACAAGTAACAATAAATGTTGGTGAGGATATGGGGATAAGGTACACTTATACATTGCTGGTGAGACTGCAAATTGGTGCAATTGGTGCAACCACTCTGGAAAGCAATATGAAGATTCCTCAAAATACTAGGAAGAGAATCATACCCATATGACCTGCTATACCACTTTTCAGTATATATTCACAGGAGTTAAATTTAGCATGCTATAGTGACACAGCCACATTGGTCTTTACAGCAACTCAATTCACAATATCTAAACTATGAAACCAACCTTGGTGCCCTTGAACAAAGGAGTGCAGACTTCTTTCCATAGGGTATCAGGCATGATCGTCAGAGTTGAGACAGTTATTTCTCTTTTCTCACCATTGTTCACACCTTGGAACTCTTCCATCTGTTCTCAGCTATATTTCACAAAAACTTCTCTATCCAAGATGATTCACAGTATCTCTGATGTTTAATCCAATGAACATTTTTAAACTATTTGATTACCTCCACACAGCATTTAATACTGCTATTACCTTCTAGAAATTGTTTGCTTTTATGCTTCCTACATCCCATCAGTAGTACTGTAATTTATATGGTCACATTCTTAAAATTCCACCTTAAGTTGTCTTCCTGTGCATAATTCATAGACTGCATACTTCCTATAATTCCACATATCCTACTAGCTCATCTCATCTATTTTTTATTTATTTTTTTAGTTGTAGATGGACACAATAACTTTATTTTATTTGCTTTTGTTTTTTTGTGGTGCCAGGGATTGAACTTAGTGCCTCATGCATGCTGAGTAAGTACTCTACCAATGAGCCACAACCAGGCCTTTATCTCATCTATTACCATGAGGTTTA
The DNA here is from genome assembly GCF_045843805.1 of Urocitellus parryii. NCBI lineage: Eukaryota > Metazoa > Chordata > Mammalia > Rodentia > Sciuridae > Urocitellus > Urocitellus parryii. Next base: position 177,634 of record NW_027551764.1, read on the forward strand.
TAGCACATCAATCTTGATATTTCCTCAATGTTAACACTCACTTGGATCACCTTACCGAGGAAAGCTGTCAGTTCATGGTAGCCAGGAAAGAGGAAAAAAGAGAGAGAGAAAAAAAAAAGAAAAAAAAAAGAGGTCCAAGGAAGAAAATAAACCTGGTCACACAATAATTCTCACAGTAATCCAACCAACTATAAATTAATACAGTGATAAAGTCAGAGCCCTCATCATCTAATAATTTTCTAAAAGCCCTGTCTCCGAAACTTGCTGCATTTGGAAACACGTTTTCAACACATGAGACTTTTGGGGGACATTCCAGACCCAAACCATACCAGGGAGGGCTATGGACCACCAGCCAAGGAGGAAGTTGTGTGTCTGCAGATCTCAGATACTGAAGTCATGTTCTCTTGTTGTGCATGGTGTCTGGGAGGACCCACAATGCTTCCCTTCTTAAAAGGGGAACACTTTGATAAGGATGAGAAACAATACAATGGAGTAAATTACTCTTTACAAGAATGAACATTTAAATGGACAACACATTATTGACATTACATGGACAAATATAGAGATATACTGTTTGAAATGAAAAAGATAATATACATGGTAATATTTTATAAAGAAGGACTAACTTGAAAAAAGAAGTGAGACAAGCAATAATAAGAGGCTTAATCGATAAAAAAGATATGTAAAAGCAATACAGAGTACAAATACTACCTGAAGTGCAAATAGATTTTGAGAAAAAAATGAAAATAATTGTAGCATGAAATATTGGTATATACTTTTTCAGAGTTCACTAATAAAAGAAGAAAAAAGAATGATGCTGAATTTTTAAATTATTTAATTAACAAGCCATAATTTAATGGAGATGTAGAATGAGGTTCCCTTTGACAAAGAATTCACACTATTTTGTAGGTCCATAAGAACCTTACAAAAATCAAGCACTTATTTTAACATAAAGAAAAATATTATCAACTGCAAAAGCATAAATACAAATTAGGAAGTCAGAACATAATACACTTAGGAAATTTAGCAGTAGAGTGAAGTAGGTGGAATCACTCTACCAGAACTTAAACTATACTACAGAGCAAGAGTAACAAAACAGCATGGTATTGGCACCAAAACAGACTGGTAGACCAATGATACACAATATAGAACACATAGACTAACCCATAAAATTACAATTATCTTATATTAGACAAAGGTGCCAAAAACATGCAATGGAGAAAAGATAGCTTCTTCAACGAATGGTGCTGGGAAAACTGGAAATCCATATGCAACAAAATGAAATTAAACCCTATCTCTCACTATACACAAAACTCAACTCAAAATGGATCAAGGACCTGGGAATTAAACCAGAGACTCTGTATCTAATAGAAGACAAAGTAGGCCCTAATCTTCATCATGTGGGAATAGGCCCCAACATCCTCCTATAGTGCAAAAATTAAAACCAAGAATCAATAAATGGGATGGATTCAAACTAAAAAGTTTCTTCTCAGCAAAAGAAACAATCTGTGAGGTGAACAGAGAGCCTACATCTTGGGGGCAAATTTTTACCCCTCACACATCAGATAGAGCACTAATCTCTAGGGTATATAAAGAACTCAAAAAGCTAATAATTACCCAATCAATAAATGGGTCAAGGACATGAACAGATACTTCTCAGAGAGTATATTTAATCAATCAACAAATATATGAAAAAATGTTCATCATCTCTAGCAATTAGAGAAATGTAAATCAAAACGTAAATTAAAATTAAAGTTTTCATGACTTTAATACAAACAGCAGTTAAGTGTTAATAGATGTAGCTATTATGAAGACAAACAACAATATGTGTTGGCGAGGATGTGGAGGGAAAGGTACATTCATACATTGTTGGTAGGACTGAAAAATTGGTGCAGCCAATATGGAAAACAATATGGAGATTCCTTGGAAAACTTGGAATGGAACCACCCTTTGACCCAGCTAACCCTCTCCTCGGTCTATACCCAAAGGACTTAAAAACAGCACACTACATACACACAGCCACATCAATGTTTATAGCAGCACAATTCACAACAGCTAAACTGTGGAACCAACCTAGATGCCCTTCATTAAATGAATGGATTTTAAAAATATGGCATATATACACAATGGAATATTACTCAGCAATAAAAGAGAATAAAATCATAGCATTTGCAGGTGAATGGATGGCGCTGCAGAAGATAACACTAAGTGAATTTAGCCAATCCCAAAAAATCAAATGCCAAATGTTTTCTCTGATACAGAGTGACTGTCTCATAGTGGGGTAGGGAGAGGGAACATGGGAGGAATAGATCAGCTCTAAATAGGGCAGAGGGGTGGGAGAGGAAGTGAGGGGGCAGGGCATTAGCAATAATGGTGGAATGTGATAGACATTATTATCCAAAGTACATGTGTGAAGACATGAATTGGTGTGAAAATACTTTATATACAAACAGAGATATGAAAAATTGTGTCCTATATGTCTAATAAGAATTGTGATGCATTCCGCTGTCATGTATTTAAAAAATAAAAGCAATTTAAAAAAAAAGTTTCTACCACAGAGCAGGAGTTGAACAGTAGGTAAAGATTTGCTACAATCCTTACATAGTGAGTCAAAATTGTGGATGTATAACCGACATGATTCTGCAATCTGCATTTGGGGTAAAATTGGGAGTTCATAACCCACTTCAATCTAATGTATGAAATATGATATGTCAAGAGCTTTGTAATGTTGTGAACAACCAATAAAAAAATTAAATTAAAAAAAAAAAGATTGAAGCTGCAAAGATCTATTTCTCTGTTAAGTATTCTTAGGGTAATTTTTAATATATGATTTTAAATGATAGAACATTTCCCCATTATTTTCAACCAAAATAATTTTATTTTTAACTGAAATTTTCCTTATGATCTTGTGTCATAATTTTTTTATTATTTAAAAGGTTGAAATTAAATAGCTTATCATGTAACTGAGAGTAAAAAGTATTATCAAGAAACTCAAATCACTTTTGTATCTATGTTGTAGCATCTAAGTATTAAATATATTTTATTTAATTTATATCAACATGGGCATTTGACTTTTTTAAGGTTTTCATTTCTTATACTTAACACTGTTTTCAAACATGAAAATACTCCTTGTCAAAGCTTAATGATAAGCATGTGTTTGCCTGTGTGATTCCCTGTGTTTCTTGTTCCATACCAGACTCAAAAAACAAACAAAAAGTTTTCATGACTTTAATCCCAACAGCAGTCAAGGGTTAATCAATGGGAACACATATTAACCCTCTTTTCATCTTTCTTGAAAAGACTTCTGAATGGCTAGTGACAATTCTTTCCCTGAGGTTACCTGCCCCATAGCAATGCAGGTAGCTCTGCTGGGAACTTCCTCAGAGTCAGGATTTTCTGGAAGGGATTGGAATTCCAGGTTTTGGAATTTGAATGAGTCTTCAATTCCTCTATATTTGCAGATAAGCCTGCAAGGTGGTAGTTCATCACTATTCCACATTAGAAAATCCTGACCAACTTCCCTTACTTTTCTAAAAAACCTTTCAGTACCTTTTTACTTGATCCGATCAATCATTTTTCTGATGTCCTCAAAGAAAATGTTATTATGTTTATGTTTGCTCCTTCAGAATTAAACAAAGCCTCAGCAGTCTTAACGCCTTTGAAATATCCATTGAATATTTTACAATCATAATCCAAGCGGATTTGAATTAAGAATCACCTTGCAAAAAATTTCAAGATAAACACTTGAAATTCAAGATCTTATTTCTAATAAAGCTTATGAATTGTATCTAAATGTGCCTTTTACTTGGCCTAGAAAAAGCTACTATAATTTCTGAGATTCTAGATATATATGTATCATTTCATTTTGTGAGTCAAATGAAATAACAGTAATAGGAATTGGGACAGTAAAGGAATAGAAAATTGCAAAAGCCAACTAAATAATACATTTTTTATTAATTTACATTTTCCTGATCGCAAGGCTTTTCACTTTTCACTTGTGAAGTCTTGATGTACTAGGTTATTAAAACTAAATCACAAGAGAGGATATTTTAATTGTTAGACTTAAACCAATTGCAGTTCTTTTAAACCATTTATTGCTCTAGTGCCTGGTTTAGAATGTCCTACTAGTAAAAAAGAAAAACTGGCAACTGTATATGTAATCTGTCCCTTCATATAACTACATATCCTTCTGAAATCAGAGTTTGGGATGAAACTAGATTCTTTACTTCTGCTGGCAGGTGGGATCTGCCTAAGTTGAAGACAGTCTGCAGCTGAGAAAGACCTTTTTAATGTTAGCAACTAAACGCAGCAAGGGGTGCCTATTGGCATCAGCTTCAAGGGCCACAGCCAGCATAGCTGAACTCTTCTCCACTACTATCAAGTGGCCAGTGGTGTGCTGCAATTCTTAATGGTGGGCTATGCCCTCCAGTGTTGCAGCAGAATCCAGCAACTCACCACCAATTTCTTTCTAGGTTCTTGCCTTGCAAATTTAAAGAATAAATCCATGAATAACAATGGAAGGCAGGAGTGAAAGGAGTAGGATTAAATTAAGTGAGAAGAAAAGAGAAACAGCCCCAGCAAAGAGAGGGGATCCAATTATATAGCACAGGAGCCAATACTATTGGTCAAAATTTATGCTAAACGGGTATTGTAAAAGTATGAATGCTGTTGGTGGAAATATATGCTAATTGAGTCTTGGAAAAGTACTAATGCTTTTGGTTTGTCTTTGTGTCTGAACTTTCCTGTGACCTGCATTCTAGTCTGCCCCCACTTCCATTTTCCCTCCACTCTGGGACAAAGGCTTGGTTTCACTTCTTTATTTGCTACATCAACAAACATGGTAGGGCTGTTTCCAAATTACTGTAATTACATTTAATAATAGAAATAACAGAAGAATTACACAAGAACATATTCTATTTCTAATTCCCTTTTGTTTTGCACAAAAAGAAAAGGAAAAGATTCAATGCACTTGTTTAGTTTTAAGTATTAATCATTAAAAAAAAAATTTTACTTTTGTTTTTTTCTTTTTAAAGTTCACAGCACTGATGAAGACACTAGATTTGTCAGGTTTACAAAAGTATACTGATTAGTTAGGGTTTTTCGAAAACAAATTTAAAAGGCACTTAGTGAAAATGTAATCTACCAAGACTATTTTGCTCACTTTTTCAAGGTGGTCTCATCAAACCAACCCAGATATTTTATTTAAGGAAAGTCTGTTTGCTCTTTAAATGCCATTTTCTTGTCTATTTAATTTTTCCCTTTGTCAGCATATCTGGGGAAACTTTTTAGGTGAAGTAGATTCTAATCCATGGTTCAATTAAACTAGCATATCACAAAGCTAACAAGAACCACCTGCAGCATCAATAAAAACAGCTTTGAAAGTAGCTAGCTCTTGCTGTCATTGATACGTGATGTGGCCCAAGAACACATATGGGTATGGGTAGGATTTTATGAAGGTTGGGAGGCATTACAGTTGACATCAACATCAGTAGCAAGAATTATTGTGCCTTAATTGCAGACCAAAGGAAGATGATGAAGCCTGTCTCTTGGCATCCTTTTTTAATCAACTGGTAAAATCACATAATGCTCATGGTTTGATTATGGCCTAAAATGATTAAACTGTCTATCATTGAATTATTATTTGAGCTGGAAAATGAAATACTGAATTCAAAATTCATCTTTTGCCTTGTGAATAAAAATTACTAAATCTCAGATTTAAATCTTTCATTGCTTTTGGAAAATGAACTTTCACATGTACGTAGATAGGTAGGTTGCCTAAATATTTCAGAATATGAAATCATCTGATTTAATAACCATCCCTTTTAAACCATTAATTAAATTGTAGAAGAATTATTTATAACAATTTTATACACAAGAAAGTATTTATACAATAACATGATTGCCAAGACAGATTTTTGAAAACATATTTTAAATTTTTGTATTTTTTTCTAGATCAACTGTAATTAATTAATAGTAACCTGTAATTAATTAATATTAACCTCATATTAGAAATTTATTTGACCCTTTAATATGAAACTTTATCAAGTAACCCAAAATTTACATGTTATATACTTAAAATCTTTGTGTTTTCTGTGAATGAATACTACTTTAAAAATTTACATGTAGATGGGCACAGCAGCACACACCCTATAACTCCAGCAATGTGGGAGTCTAAGAGATTAGAAGTTTAAGATCAGCCTGAGCAATTTAAACTCTGTATCAAAAAAATTAAAAAAGACTGGAGAGGTAGCTCAGTCTGTGGTAAAGTGCCCCTGGATTTAATCTCATATTTTAAAAAAATCAAATGTAGTAACTTTTCTGAAGATCTATGAAGATTATAATATTTAACATTTTATTATAGCTCAAGGAATTTTCAAATATCTTGAAAAATGTAGGTGGGGCAACAATTCAATAATGTTATCAATATTAAATAAATGATTTATTATCAAATTAGATACGATTTCAAATGCTAAAAAATGCATTCTATTAGAACTTATTGATATGGGGAGAAAAAGTAAACACTCTTGCTTTATGTCATATCATCTGCAATAACATGCCAACAGACTATAATTAATTAAACTGTATCTAATGCACTATAGATTTCTAAAAGTGGAGAGAGGTGATACTCATGACAGTACTGCAGAATGGAGTTCCACCTCGGGCATTAAGCGGCAGTATAAAGTCATGAAGGTCTTGGAGGTATGGCACCTTGTGTTGCAGAAAAGCCATGACCTAGACAACTCTGAACATCTAAATAAAATATGAACCAGAGAACACTGGATCTCTCATAAATATATATTTTCAGAAGCTAAATTAATGAGAAAATAGATATGTGAGGAAAAAAATGTAGTTTTGCCTATCAGCTTTATAATCTATTAACTACACAGACATTTACACATAGACATATATAAGTATAAATGTAGAGCTCATTATTAACACACAAATATATTATATGAAGTAGGAGATTACTGCTACACTAAAATATTATTAGTAACTGAGGAAAACATAAATTTAAATTCTTCTACCTGATGTTTAGATTGAAGAATTTAACATCCTGAGGCTAAAGTATTGTTTTCTCATGCTAAAATTTTAATTTTAATTCTTTTATATGAGTCTGCCAAAGATGGGATTAGTTTTAATACTATGTTATTTCATTTACAATGAGAAAGAAACCAATAGTTAACTTAGACTCTGTCATTGATTCAGGCACAGTGTGATCTCACTGATGATAAAATGTGATAAAATCCTGTTTCTGTGAATTAATGAAAGGCAATATCTGCTGCACATTTGAGTCCTGGGAAGCATTGAATGGGGATTAAAAGGCATTGGCCTGTGCCCCTGTGATCAACACCTATACTGGAATGAAGAAAGGAAGATTGGAAAGACAGACAGAACCACAACACATTCATACCAAAGGCCTCAGCTGGCTTTACAGGGAGCTCTAGAGCTGGGGGCAAGGGTGTGTACATAGAAGGCATTCAGAGTTTTTCTAAATTGGAAAGGACAGGAAAGGCTGCTCTCTTCAACCTCAGTCTAAGGGCAGTGGAGGTGGACATTAGTGAAGCCTCTGCAATGTTTTTAGTCTCACAATTACAACACAGGGGTGCTATAAGCATCTAGAAAGCAAGGGCCAATTATTCTGTTAAACACCTGAAAAGCACAGGACATCCATGATAAAGATTGAATCAGTCCAACCATCTATATTGCCTGCTGAGGGAATTACAGAGGTTCCTGGAGGGGACCGATCTCTACAGCACTGCACAGCATCCTTACACTGTCTGATCTGCCAAATTGACTTCTAGAAAATTAAATGCAGGCAGTAAATTTAAAAAGATGGTTTCTAAATTTCAAAGTATTCTTAATATTAAAACAGAGTAACTGGTACATTAATAAAAAAAAATAAAGAGTTGCACAGGTTACATAATTTTTTTTCTTTTACAGATTACATGCTGCTTCAATGTAAACTGAGACAATGTTTGTCGTAATGAACAGAAAACATAGAGTGATCCTATTATATTTTGGGTAGCAAGTACTATGCAATATATTTTACAATGAGCTTATCTGAGAATAGTTTTAGATGGTTAAGATCTTAACAAAAGAATTCTATTGCCCTGGTGGAGATTCTTATTTTGCAAAACAAACGATTATCTTTTTTCTTTCTACAAGTTTGACTTTGCCATCAATATCCTTTTGAAAATATCTATGTATCAGAGCTTCAGGTTATCATAAATTATCTGGTGAGCCATGTCATATTGAGCCAACCAGGTAATTGTTTTAATTTTGTCAAGTACCAACATCATTAAATTATATAATAATTTCTCAGACACTTGCGTGGAGTAAGAGATCCTAGTTTATTTTTTTATTTATTAAAAATAGGTGAGATGTGAGTAACAAAAGTATTTATACTGATCAATGTAGTTTTCACAAACATAATGATTGGCAACACTATCATTTAGTTGCAATGTAAAGGATACATCCTCATTCTGAAACTGAACAAAACCAGCAACCCATGGATTGAAAAACAAACAATAACAGACAATAAAAAAAACTATGAAAATTATTATAGTAGGAATGTATTTTGATGAAAATTTCTAAACATTTATATTTATTTTGAAATTTAATATTATCTTAACTCTCTGAGACAAAAAGTTCCCTGAAAATATATAGTCTGTCCTCCATATTCAGGGGTTCTCTGTGTATTCAACCCAAATATTAGGGGAAAATTCTATCTGCATTGAACCTGTTTACACATTTTCCTTATCCTTATTCCCCAAATAACATAATGTAAAAACTATTTTGTATATTATTTGCTTTGTATTAGGTATCATAAATACTGTAGAGAAGTCTGAAAGTATAAAGGAGGATTTGCGTAGGTTATACACAAAACTAAGCCATTTTATGTGAAGGATTTAAGTATACATGGATTTTGGTATCCGTGGAGGTCCTGGAACCAAACCTCCACAGATACCAAGGGCAGACAGCAAACAAAGCTCTGTAGTCACACCTGACTTTGGACAGTGATCACTTGAGACATTAATTCATGCAGGGGCAGTTGAAGGGGAAGCTATAGTGTAACTGAAAGTTTGGTCCTCTTCCCCAATGCCAATTAATGCCAATTTAATAATGAGAGCACAATTTTGAGAAAAATGGAAAAAAAAAAGTTTCATTGCTTTGCTAGCAAAGGAGAAACACAGGGGACTCCTGTCCTTGAGGCTGTGAATCTCCCAATCAGGAGGGACAGGGGGATTTTAAAAGGAAACCTTCAAGGGTTACATTCCAGGTGTGCTATGGTAGGGTGGTGGGGGATTCCAGAGCACCCTGGTGGTGTGTTAGGATTCACTTGTTAATTTGGGAGATAGTCACTTTCCAGATCCTCAGCAGGCATCTCCTTCCAGTAGTGGGTGTGTGTTCAAGGGCAGTTAACTAGGAAAAGATCACACTGTCTCCCTAATCTTGTTAGGGAGGGGGAGAGGGGAGATGAGAGAAAAAAAAATGTTCTTTTAAAAATTAAGCATTAGTGCAAGGAGGGCTATATTTAGAAGGAGAAGGGACCACTGTCACAATAGGAGCAGCAGAAACCCTTGTGAGCCTGAGAAGAGTATTCCCCTGAGAGATAACCAAGTTTAAACCACAGGCTGGAAATACTAACCTCTACTCTGACCCTGAGCAGCTGTGCCAGTCCTGGGTTCCAGCAGGATGAATTATAGTGGATGCTGACCCTGCAGATCCATCCACCTTTTCAGAACTCTATGAGGATTGATTGCCCTAGGCTTTGGCTGATTTTCAAAGAACAGAATTCAATTTCTAAAGGGCTCAGCTGAGAAGGAGGCTAACTTTTGAGGCTGCAGCACACCAACTTTGCACAAGGCCTGTTGGCGTTAAGTTATCAAAATTTAAGATGCCCTTACAGATATTATTAGTGACCATGAAACTGCTATTCTCTAAACAATAAACGGGCCACTTACCTAAGCATCTTCAGATTAGGGATCTAGACCTAAATCATTTACACAAGGCATTTAAAAAAAAAAATTTATTTTTTAGTTGTAGTTGGACACAATATCTTTATTTGTGTTTATGTGGTGCTGAGGATAGAACCCAGGGCTTCGCGTTTGCTAGGTGAGCACGCTACCACTGAGCCACAACACCAGCCCAAAACAAGGCACTTTACAATGAGGTTTTTCCCTGTACTGAGTACTTTTTTCTGTACCTTTGTGGTGTTATAATTTTATTTCATGTTATAAATATTAACTTGATTTTTTTTCAGCTTCCCCCACCCCGCATTGCAATATTTCAGTGCACATACTAAGCTCACAGACTAAATTTAAATGTTCACAACTTTTCTACCATCTCTGACAATTGCGTGAGTTGGCCCATGATTTTTTTTTTCATAAATCCTCATTGGTAGGATTATAAACCATTTCATATATTATTGCATAGCAAATCCTTTTCTTGCTCTGCTTCAATTTGTTCCATGTTCACTTATATGACTTTTTTTCTGGGTCGAGTTGCTTTTTTTGGTACAGTGAATACTGAAACTGGAAAAAAATACAGAAGAAATAGAAGACAAATGAGTAACTGTGATCTACACAATATTGAGAATTTCAACCTTAAATTTAATGCTTATTCCTTATTAAAATTAATTTTCACTTATTTCTGCTTCTTTTTAGAAATTAAAACGAATCATTCATGTAATTTAATTAGTATTTTAAAAATACTAAAAAGTAGCAGAATATTAAAATTTTTAAAAAGTAGCAGAGTATTAAAATATTCCTAAGTTCCCAAAATAAGGTGCAATGGTGCAAGTAATATGTTGATACTCAAATTTTTTTTTCTGAAATTTTTCTTGAAAACCTTCATTTCCATGAATGTTAATTAATGTTAAAATATCTGCTCTCTTTAAAGAAAGAAAAATCAACTTTTGGTGTGTCCAGTTCATTTCTTAAAAATGATCAAGGAGCTGGCACATAAGCTGTCAAATTAGTATATCTGCTTCAATAACCAGCCGCAGATCCTAGTCTTCTCTATGGATCCTCAGGAGTGGATGCACAAGGGTTTCTCAGTGGGAGGAAGTGGCTAAACACCCTGCAGGCCAACTTCATGCTTGAGCTGAAAAGAAGAATATTGAATATAGTGAGACAGAGCCTTCCAGCTCCAAGCTTCACACACGCTTAGCTTCAGCCCTCACGGAAACTTTCTGATAAGAAATCTGTTTTTAGATGGGTGTGTGTCACAATGAGCAAAAAGGTGCAACTTATGAGGTTGAGGGGGAGAATATCCACGTACTTCTGCCCTTTTCAATACTTTATTCACTCAAATCACTCAATACAATTTCACTCTATAGGTTCTTTTTAAAAATATATATTTATTTTTAATTTTTTCATTAACTCTATAGGTTCCTAATGAAGAAAATGACAATCCTTAATGCTAGGCACTGCAATAGACACAATCAATTCACAGCAAAAAATTCTAGATTGATTCTAAGCACTGCAAACACACTTAATCATGACAGGCTAATGACAGAGGTTTCCTCTGCATGCTAAACTCAAGAGTCAGGTCAAAAGTCTCATCAAGCCTTAGACTTTAAGTGCAGCAGATGCACACTCACTCAGACCTCAGTGATCAGGTCAGGAACCACCACAGGCTTCTCCTGGGGTGGAGACTGATGGCCAATTGAGGAAAGAGTCTTAGAGAGAAGTCTCGGGTCTCAGCAGGGTCAAAATATGTCTGCAGAGTTTCAGAGCAGTGAGGATCAGACAAATGAGTTGGGATGTCAGTCCAGGTCCTCAGCAGGCTCTCCAGTGTGAGGGCATCAGTGTCAGCTGGCTGAATGTCTGTTCATTTGCTCCATCATTTAAACTAAATTTTGGGGCTTCTAACCACCCTTTCAGTCCCTATCAGCTGCCACTGGATTTCTCAGTGACATAATTTGCATCTGGCCTGGTGGTGCCCACTCTGATTTTCTTGCCTCTTCCCCTTATGAGGTGAGGACAACATTACAGAGAATTCACTCTGAGCTTGTCAGGGTGGGGAGAATTGACTTGTTTATGTTAGGGATATGCCTGATGATCATATTGGAGGGCTCTGTAGGCATTCCTGGTGAGACTGCACGTTTCAAAGTGAAGCTTTTAAAAATGGAGTTGCTTAGGCTAAGGCCTAAGTCCATCCTTACAATGTGATGGTTCAGGCCTGTAATCCCAGCAGCTCAGGAAACTGAGGAAGGAGGATTGTAAATTCAAAGCCAGCCTCAGCAATTTAGGGAGACCTGAAGTAGCATAATCACACTCTCTGTCAAACTAAAAAGTGAAAGGGTTTAGGATGCAGCTCAGTGGTGAAGCAGCCATGGGTTCAATCCTAGGTACCAAAAAAAAAAAAAAAAAAAAAAATCTCTGTTTCTAGTTCCCTGGAACCAGATTTTCTCTGGATTATCCTTAGTCCTGGAGTCAAGTTTTAAACACTGGAAATGTCATCTGATACTCAATATGGCAATTTGTATTGATGGACCAAAAAAAAAAAAACCATGAAAAACTTATAATGTTCCTTATGAGAAACAAGAAAATCTTAGTATCCCCATGAAGGGTTGGTGAGATTCCACCTTATTCATTAGAACCAAGCTTTAAACTCTTAATTTATTTCAAGAGTGGGCACATTTATTTACTTTATTTAAACCTTACTTTCTTCTTTATAATTAATTTTAAATATTACTTTGAATAATTGGAATGTATTTGCCCTTTGTGTACCTCGTCTTTGGCTCTTTTTTGGGAGAGTGGATAAAGTAGGGAAAGTTTTATATTATACAGTGTATTGAAACTAGCACTGTGCCCATACTTATGTATAATTCTTATGTTTCATGTATCAGTTAAAAAAACAAGTTAAATTTTTTAAAAAAGGAAACTATCATGGGGGAAAAAGTTTTAAATTTTATAAAGAATTAGGTAAGAAGTGATAAAGAAGACAGACAATCCCTTTAGAAAAAAAGGATTTTTAAAATAAAATAAAAAATAAATAAAAAAAATAAAAAGGATTTTTAAAATAAAAAAGAATTGGAATTGAATCAATGTGCTTCAAACCCCAGTGGCTACTTTGGGGAGCAGCTTTCTGCTGGCAGTCCAACCAATGTGCAGGAAGATGGCATTTAAAGCAGCCTGAGAGCCCTACTTCAGGAATGTGAGTACTTTTTCCTTCCAGATACATTTGTTTAACATTTCATTTGACAGAATCACTCCCCAAACATCAAGCCACAGGGAATGTCATAACTACCCTTCCACCATGGTCCTAACAAGGCTGCTCTAAGTACTGGGAGCATACAGGCTACAAACAGACAGCATAATTTTAAAATTATTCTAATGGCGTAAAAATGAGGACTTCCAATATGCTATGCGTTACTGGAACTCTGAATCTATGCTTTGGCTTATTTAGAGATACTACAGCAAGTAAGGAAAATTCAAGGTCATGAGTCAAATCATTCCTTTCCAGTCTGTCCTGGCTTCTGGTTAGGGTGTGTGGGTCAGGAGATGAGTGAGGGTCACAGGGCCAGGTTTTGTTTTCCAGACCTGAGGATGTAACTCATCTCAGCACATATCTTACCTCCCAGAGGATGTTGGGCCTTTGGAAAATGCAGAACACTTGTTATTAACCTTAAAAATGGAGAATGTTTGATATGATGGCAAAAACTATAGAGTGGCGGGTAAGTTTCAATAAAACAAAACAAGTACTTTTTGAAAGATAACACTTTACATAGTAAATAAAGCAATCAAGCTCTTTTTAAAAAGGATTTCTCTAGTTTACATAATTAAGTATGTAGAACTGAAGGGAATTTAATGGTTTCAACATGCTTCTCCTGATCATAGATATTTTTTTTCTTTTCCCACCATTTAATACTTTAGTTTTAGTAATACATAGCAAGTCATAGAAAAGCTAAAAGTAGAAAATGAATATAACTTGTAACATTACACTATGAAAATTTTAAGTTAAAATAATGCAATACAATAAAAGAAAATTGCATAACATCATAAACATCACATTGTTAGGTAGTAGCTAGCAATGAGCAGTGAAATACATGGTAAAGTCATAAAATGTTCTTAAAATTACTTTAGGTTTCTTCTTTAAACTATCTTCAAATGGTGGCTGTTAATCTGTTAAAAAAAATTTACAAAAGCAAGGGAAATAGTGATACCTCCAGTTACCAGTGGAGGTGACTGAGAAACAAAGCACCAAGCAGCCTGCACAAGCGAAAGAAACACCCATCAGCGGGGTCTCCTGGTAATCCTGGAACTTAGCCAGCTTCCCTGACTAACCCCAGTAGGACAGGGGACTCTAAAAACTCATTTTCCTGTCCCAAGCCCCTCCCTTCCTACACAAAGCCCAATAAAAGTTCCAGTCTGGTTGAGACCCATCTCCACCCCCCCTTGCATGCATGCATTCCTCCTCTCAGACCCTCTTCTTACCTGCTCTGCCAGTCTTAGAGTTCCATCTGGGAGCAAAATCTCAATAAAGTCTCATTCAGCAGCCTTTTAAATCTGCCTCCTTTTGGCTGCCACTGCCTGACCTTACAACAAGTCCTGCTCCCTCACCTGTTGAAGTATAACATTAGAGAAGCACGCCTAGGCAAGCATATGAAGCAGGGTTTATTTTTTAAAGGGGTAACAGGAGAGAGAAGGGGGCCATAGCTGGTATCCTGGTATTCCAACAAGTGAGGTGTTCCACCTTCTTATATGTCCTAGGCCTCCTTTTTTTTTCCTGCTCTCTTCCCCTTATCTTTCTCCTTCCTGTCTGTGACTAGGCCCAGAAAATTCTCGGTGGGATGGCCTAAAGGTGGGAAATAGGTGGGTTGAAGGGGGGGAGGGCAGGATGGAGCAGCCCAGGACACAATAATTAACAAATTTTACAACTCAATACAGGAAGGGGCAACTCCTGAGACAGGTTACCTTAGCAACAGGCTGGAGCAGGAGCAGGTTATCTTAACGTGGAGGAAGGGCTCTGAAGGAATTAACTTTTTAATTCCTCCATACTCTGGATTTGACCCTTGCCTATCTGCCTGTCTAGAATAATGAGACTAACTCTGATAGAGTCCACTGAAGTTTATGTGAAACTAGGAATTATAGCTGTAAGCATCTCCAATTGTGTGATTCCTTTAGTAGTGCAGGTGCACTAAGATAACTTCCAACCCGCTATCAACACCAGTGCCTACGTTAAGATGAACTTGACTTGTAGATGAAGCCCCCCTAAATAGATTGGACACTCTACAGTTCTGAAGAGGACCAACTAAGGTCAAAAATTGCACTCTCCAACAGGAAAGAGGAGTTGAACACCTGATTGGCCAAGAGTACAGAAAGTAGTCCCCAGTTCTCCTGGTAAACATCAAACAGTAATAAAATTTGGGGACAGCATCATCTCCTTTTTGTTCTCTGCTTGGAGATAGCCCATGCTCTCTCTTGAGAGTACGCTCTGCTTAAGCCTCGCTTTTCTTTTACTTTACTTTCACCTATAATAAAGTTCTCTTGCATGACTTTGGTGTCTGACATTTAAATTTTCTTTTGTTGGAACATGAGAACTGAGGTTTGGAGTTTCAGAGCCTTGCTATCCTGTGACAATATGTATGGAATAAATAATATTTTGGTTATACTCTTAAAAACTGTACTACAATGAATTCTTTTATGTGTATGATAAATTCCTAGCAGTGAAATTGCTGCATCATATGGCATAGGTATCTTTTTTATCTGATAGTTTTTTTAAATTACCCTCCATGGGGGTCACATTGTGGGCACACCCATAAAAGTATGAGAGCAGATTGCACAGATACCTTTTAACTCTCAGTGATATCTCAAAGGGACTCCTACAATTCACACTCAGTGGCAAATGGAGTAATGTTGTTTCATTGTTTTCTTCCCCCTGTGGAGAGTCTTCATTGTTTATTTTAAGTACTTGTTAAAATATAATAATAACCAACCCTAGTAAATTGTACAGCTCAAACTATCAAAGTAGCTAGAGCCATATGTTTGTTGCCTTTAATGAGCTCCCAGCTTCTTCATGATCCTCACTGTAGGAGAAATTCAGGCCTGAACAGAGTAGTGCTAAACATAAGGCCATTAATACTTATCTTTTGGTGAAGAATAAGAATTACAAAGTGTTTTGCATGTAGAATTATAGTAAAGAACAGCTGGTAAATGAAATGAACACGAATTCTTTATTAATTGAATTCTTTAAGTAAATCATGGGGATATTTTAAGAATTTTGTCAAGCTCCACTTGAAATTCTGACTTGTTCAGAAATTTTTGGAGAATATGAATAGTTATTTTGATTAATACAGTTAGGGAAATTATTAAAAACAAATATTTGTCAAACTGTGGGGAAGCAATGATGCTGCTCTGAGATATTATAATACTGATAAGCAAAATTGAAAATATGCATAATGTGTAGATTTTTTTGTAAGATGCTGAGGAATTTGAAACTAAATAGAAAATCAGCAACAATAATTGTTTTAAAGAGATAGAAAGAAAAGGACTGGATTTTGTGACTACATAATAAATATAGCATTGATAACCAAGTTGCTTGCTCATGAAATTCATGAGAGTCAATGCAATAACAGAGGTTAGGACTTTAGGTTCTGTAGACTTCACATAGGTAATCATTTGGAGGCACTATTTTAAATCTAAGGACATTATAACTCCGTAGATATCTGCTAAAGTATTCCAGGAATGTGGAGAGAAATGCAGATAAAGAATACCTATTCAGGTCAGGCAGATGCACCTGTAGAGGCCAGGCAGGATGTGAAGATTGCCTGACAGAACTCAAAAAGTGTCCTAGAAGTGAAGGGAAGAATCAGGGAATAATTATAGCAAATTTTAGTCTGAGTTTTAAGAATCTATTTACAAATGACACAGTAGCAATTCTCTAACCAGAGGCATGCTGAGAAATGTGACCTTTAGAACTCTTCTTCATAAACTAGCATCCTCTGGCCATACTTAGAAGTTCCCCAGGAAACGTTACCTGTGATCACTCAAGAACTGAAGGAAGCTACAGTCACTGACTCTCTGTATGAAAATTTTTCTTTGGGGATCTCTGCATCTCTCCTTCCACTTCTAATTCTCTCCTAATTGCATGACTTCCCTTAAGGTCACAATTCAGAGCTTTGCTTTGATGTGAGAGGCCTCTAGGCCCTGTAATGAAATTAGAATGAAAGTTACAGGCACACCCCTGGATAATATTCAAATAACTATATTTAGAACAAGTTAAGGAAGTGCTGAAAGTGGGTAGAACTTTGGGGCATACTGGTTTGGTTCCCATGACTATTTCTCAGAAGGTAAATGGAGACCTGGGACAGGGAAGTAGAGGAAAGATGCAGCTGAGACCATGCTCTGTAGGGAAAATTGTCAGCAGGTAGATGCTGGAGTCGTCAAGACCATATGGCCCAACTCACTCAAGAGAACAGTCTTCTCTTAAGGTAAAAATGAATAATTAGGAGGAGCTTGAAACTTGGCGATGACCTTGCTAGAAAAGCTCTGTAATTTGCCCATTGTTTCCCACACTATGAGAAATAACTGCACCTGATATACTGTGATTACCCAAAGGAACAACAGTATTCTTAGGAGCCTTTAGTTTTTCTTTCTGCACCCAAGAAAATTCTGTGTGTCTTGCTGATCAGTGCCTAGGAGGTTGGTAGAAACAACATCTGGGGACTTACAATGTAAACTCTTCTTGCATAAGACAAGAATCACTTTGTTCTGACAAAATGCTCTCAGGTATTACTAACTAGCTATAGTAACCAAGAAATTGTTCATAATATTGACATAAAAAACTGTTGTCATTTCTATGAGGTGCCTCATATTTTTCAGATTGATGAAGGTGACTAAGCAGCCGGTACCCGAAAGAAACACCAATC
This sequence comes from Urocitellus parryii, assembly GCF_045843805.1. Lineage (NCBI taxonomy): Eukaryota > Metazoa > Chordata > Mammalia > Rodentia > Sciuridae > Urocitellus > Urocitellus parryii. Next base: position 195,512 of record NW_027551764.1, read on the forward strand.
AGGCACTGATGGAACCGCCTGTCAATCAGCAGGGTCCCCTAGCCAATCCTGGATCTTGGCCAGCATCCCGAACATACACACATACCAACTCCAATAGGACAAGGGACTCTAAAAACCCCTTTTCCTGTCCCAAGGCCTCCCTGCTTGCCCTAAATCCAACAAAAATTCCAGTTCAGTGGGGCCCCACATGCTTCTCCTCAGACCCTCTTCTAACCCACTCAGCTGGTGAGTTCCACCTCAGAGCAAAATCTCAACAAAGCCTCATCCAGCAGCCTTTTTAAATCTGCCTCCTTTTGGTTGCTGCTGCCTGACCTTACAGTATTTTCTTAATATTTTCATACTAGTTACAGACAAATGGTTTACTTTATGTTTTTTCAAGTTGAGAAGAAACATACTTCAGATGTGATAAAATAAGAGTGCTAGACCACCATTCTGGATTTTACTAGAATCATCAGCACCACATCGGGATGAGGACAAACTTCTCATGGGTCTTCCTGTGACACTCACTTGTCTTAAAAGAAAATGAAATGCTGCCTGAGAAATATCCACTTTGTATTAACAAGAGCTGAGAATTTTCTCTGCTTATTTAGATATTTGGCATAAAGAAGGTTGAAGTACCCTAATTTTTCCTCTTCTCTGCAAAACTAAATTTGTGACATACTATGCTTTAAGGCATTTCTAATTTTCTTTGGTTGGTTTTTGGTTTGGGTTTTTGTTTGTTTGTTTTGTTTTTTGGTCAGACTTATATATCATGATAGCAAAAATTGAGTTATATCATTGAGAATAGAAGGAAAATGGGCAAAGTGACAGGGACAGGGAGAGAGGATGTTTTAGTCTACTTTTTTGTTGCTGTGATTAACCAAAAGACCTGACAAAAATAATTAGAGGAAGAAAAATTTATTTGGTGTTCATGCTTTCAGACATTCAGTTCATAGATGGCTGATTCCATTGTTCTGGGCCTGAGGTGATGCAAAATATCATGGTAAATCAGTATGGAGGAGGAGGGCAGCTCTGGACATGGCAATCAGGAAGAAGAGAAAGGGCTCCACTCCCCAGGGACTAAATATCAACCCCAAAGGCATGCCTGTAGTGACCATCCTCTACCAACCACACCCTAACTACCTATACTTAAGGCCAAATTAATCTATATACACTGGTTAGGTTAAGGCTCTCATAACCCAATCATTTCACCGCAGAAAATTCTTGCATTGTATTATACATGAGCTTTTGGAGAAAACCTCATAACTAAATCATAACAAAGGGGCAAGTCAAGGTTTCCAGAGCCCTCCCCTCCCTGAGAAACACATCAAGCTGTGTTTGCTTTTTTGACTTTTCTCTGTAACCCTGAAACACTAGAACACTACTCTATTGCAGTCCCCATCTCTGATTCCCCTCCAGATAGAGGGAAAAGATCATGCCTTTCCTTTCTACCAAAACTTGGAGCATATATCAAAAACTGAATGCATGTTTATTGAGTGAGTATATGAATAAATGAATATTTAAAATATAGCCTTGCTTTCTATCAATGACCATAGGAAAAGTGAATCAGAATGACAGAGTCAAAAGGACTCAAGGCTATATCCAGAAGGATATATGGTGATAAGAAAAGACTACAAGTATGCATTAGTCTGGGTTCTCCAGAGAAATGAACCAATAAGATATAGATATAACACATCTTTATGTATGTATATAGATAAATAAAAATAGACAATGTAGATAAAAATCTCCATATGAGTGAGTGTGGATACATTATTACAATGGCTTTGAAATTGCTTGATATTATCTGCTAAAGTAAGAAACACTTATATCCCATGAGCCAACAATTTCACTCCTGTATACACACCCAAGAAAAATAGATGTAAATGTGCATCAAGGAGTATGTCTAAGAATGATCAAAACAGGAGAATTCACAATAGCCAACAATAGAAAACAATATGAGCACATATAAAAAAAACAGAATGCATATATATGTATATGGAATTTGTTATGCACTTATATAGTCTGAGAAATCCTATAATGGAACCAGAAAGCTGGAGACCCGAGAGAGCTAATGGTACAGTTTCCAATCTACTTTGACCTATCTGTATATCCCAAAGTTCATGTTTTGGAATTGTAATCCTCAATGCAACAAATTTGGGAGGTCGGGCCAAAAGGAAGATGTTTAGGTCATGAGGGTTTCTACCTCATGAGTTGATTAATCTTGATTAAAGTGAGTTTGAGGCTGAGAGTTCAATCTTTTTGCCCTCTTCTGTCCTCTTGCTTTCACAGTAACAGGCACCTTGCAAGATATTGTCAGTTTGTACTGGATTTTCAGCCTCCATATAACCAATTCTTTTTGTTCACTGTAAATTCCCCAGTCTCAGGTATTCTGTTACAGCAGCACAAAACGGATTAATACACAGTCTATGCCTGATTATGCAGGCAGGAGAAGACTGATGTCCAAACTCAAAGACAAGCAGAGAGAAAGAATGAATACAAAGGATTGGATGATACCTGTGCTCACACTGGATAGGCAATCTTTTTTATTCAGTCTGCAAATTCCAATGTTAATATCAATCAGAAACATTCTCACAGACACACTCCGAATAATGTTTAACCAATGTCTGGATACTGCTATAAACTGGTCATATTTACACATTAAATTAGCCATCACATTACAATGTGCTTTACTGTATTATCAGAATTGCGGGGCATGATAAGATCAGATATATCTAGCTTTATCTCCATCAAGTGAATGTGTAAGAGAAATGACATTTTTGCTTAAACTTAGTAATTATGTTTTCTGAGCTAAAACATAAGGAAGAGGGAAATAGATATGAAAATTAGCTTATTTGTTGTAATTCAACATATAGCTTTTTATAGGCCACTGATTACATGTTTGAGGTTGTGTGCATGTGTGTTAAATTTAATAAATATTTTTATGGAGTTAAATAGCTAATCTTTAGAGGATACCTGTAGGTGATATTTAAGAGAGTGCCTTGAATCAAAAAGAAGTAGTTTTCCTTCTTGGTGAAAAAAAAAAAAAAAGGCTAAAATAATTCTATGTATTTCCAAAGATCATCTTGACCTCCAGGTTTCTGTTTGGGCCTGGGGGTAAAATCAGTCATAGCTACATGCTGTTTCCTTAATATTACAGATATTGCCCTTTCCCATTTCAGTATTTCCAAAAAAACAATTTTATCCGTACTGTTGCCAAACACCTGCAACTTGTGTCTTGTACAGTTAATGAGTCAGCTAATGAAGTCCCCACCCTTACGGCTTCCTTCTAAAGTCTTGTGAAATAGCACTTTGTAAAGCTATGATGGTGTCAGTGAAAATTTCATCTCAGAGAAGATGTATGGATTAGGCTAACATTGGTCCTGTAGGTATGTATACTCCTGATTTCTTTAATGTAACTTCTTATTTGCTACATATTTTTCCCCTTATGAACAACACACAGAAACACAAACAGCTCAGTGCTTGATCATGGCATGTGCCTTCTTGGAAATTCAGCAATCAAATGAGCAAAGGGAATTGATTAGATAGCAGAAGCTCCCTTTGTGCCTCCTACAATTTAATGTGTTCCCATTTCCTCCAAAAATAACCAGTATTCCACATTCTAAGAGAATAATTTTGCCAAAATCTGTACTTTATACAAATAAAATCATATATAATGTGTAGTCTTCTGGCTTCTTTTGCTTGCATTATACTTAAAGAGATCCATGTTGTTGCAGGTAACTACAGTTTCTTCAAATTTATTTCTGCATAGCTTACTATTTTATGAGCACCTAATAATTTATTCATTCTGCTTTTGCTGTATCCTCACATTGCTTTCAGGTGTTGACTATTGTGAATTCTGCCATTTTAATCACTCTTAGACATGCTTCTTGTTACACATTTACATCTACTTATCTTGGGTCTATATGCAGAAGTTAGCTCCTGGGGTGGAAGAGATATATTCTTTTTACTGATAGTATCAAATAGTTTTCAAAGCCATGATGATAATTTATGTATCCTCCAATAGTTTGAGAGCTTTCTTGGGAATCCACAGCCTTACTAATTATTGGTATTTTTTTGCTTTTCACATTTCTTTTGTTGTTACTTTTTTGTTTGTTTTGAAGAATTTAGCCATTCTTATGATTAAATGAAGATAACTTCTGTGGCTTTAATGGTCTTCCCTGATGTTTAATGAGGTTAAGCATTATCTCTGAGAGTTTAATAACCCTTTGTGAGGGAATTGGTAAGAGGATTTGTTGCAGGAAGAGGAGAGGATCAGTTTCCATTGACCAATGTTGTCAATATGTTTGCAGGAAAGTCACCTGCAGGGATCTGAGGCAAGAGGTTATCTGACTTTTGTCAATTTAGCCCCTGTATTCTCTTCCAGCATTCACTATAGGTTATACTAATTAGAATCTCAAAATATTCTTGACCCATCCAATGAGTTTCAATAACTCACTCATCAGGAATGACCAACAATAACTAATTTGATGTATAAAATTAAAATTCAAGTTATTGATTTATGTTGGGAAACTTATGTTTTAGAAGACAGAACTTGTCATTCTACCACCTGGAATACCCTGGTTGGATACCCAAGTTAACTACTGGGCATATTTTTAATCAGAAATCTATTTGTTCTATCAAAGAAAAAGTTGAGTAATTTGTGCAGGATGGTTCATTAGAGTTGAGATGTTATGAATTATTCATGACATACATTATCATACATCCGAATAGATGCTGTCTCTCCTTTCCTCACTACTTTCAGAGAAGCCCTGGACAACCAGCACCACAGTTGGGTTGTAGAGTGTGCCCACCAGCCTCCTTTTATTAACTCATTTGTTTCACATATATCACAGGCCCTTACTAGGCTACAACTTTTTTATTCAAAACTTTATTTCTATAGGATTATTTTTAGATATAGTTGGTTGAATTTAGGTTTTAATATGCATCACCTCAGTTGCACATTTATAGGTCATGAACTTGGGGTGCCACTCTCCAGCTGTGCACATCATACAGATTTTGAAACTTAAATGTTCCAAATTTATCATTTTAAGAATGAGGATAATATTGAATATTCCAGACTCTCATCAGTTTAAATTAAATAATTCATGGAACTTCCAGTAAATGGCAAGTATTATTTTCAGTAAATTATTGTTACTAGTCTCACTGGTAATCTTCTGTTATGTTAAATTTACAAATAAATAAATAAATAAATAAATAAATAAAGTTTACTTTCACACCTTTCTTTTCTAGTTTTCTAGAAACCATTCTATCCAAAGAGAAAATAGTTATCCTTATTACAGACTATTAAATGTTCTCAGTTATTCATTTTTTACATTTTCCTTTATTAGTTGATCTCATAATGTGAGGTGAGCACATGGATATACCTACAAAGTAGATTAGATTCTCTGTCTCCTTTGTAGCTAATTGTAGTTCTTTACTAACCTTGTTCTAAAAGATTGTAGAAGTAATATGCTGAACTTCTGGGACAGCTAATTAAACACAAAGCTACTTAGCTGGGACAAAACCTCTGACCTCCCTTTTTTGGGTTAGAACAAAGAATTTATGGAGAGTTAGCTTGAACCTTGCAGATAAAAACATCTCAGGAGGGTTCTTAACCTGAAGTTTAGGAGCTGAGGGATTTGTGTATAGAATTCAATGGCACCACAAAACTTGGAAGGAAAAAATACATCTTTTATTTTAAAATTCACCATTTTTTTCTATCGAGAAGGTAGGCAAAAAAAAAAAAAAAAACAAGAAAATCTCAGCAGTATCAAGATCTTTTTTCATATATAGAAATAACAGATATTTTCATATCATATCATAGTTGATATATCAAAATAATGTTTGTTCATCCTTCTTGAGAAATTTTAAAGTTATTAGACTGATCACCTACACTTGATATTCTATTAATAAAAAATCATATATGTATGATTAAATATATATGCATATATATATATATATATATATATATATATATATATATATAGAGAGAGAGAGAGAGAGAGAGAAAGAAAAAAAGAAGAAATGAAAATAAAAAGGAAAAAAAAGGCAAGGCAAGGAAGATCTATCTGACCAAAACAGTAGCCAGCATTCTAAACTTAATTTTCATGTGAAATGATTTATGAATATGATGAAAGTCAAAATAAAGTCAGTGGTCACCATGCACATGAACAACAAGTTAAAAAGCTCTTCCCCAATTATAAATCCATTCTATTTCATTAACAAAGAAAATGTAAACCATCCCGCTGTATTGCTTTAAAATGGGATACAACTGTCTGAGACTAGAAAGGAAAGAATCTTTTCAGTCCAGTGGTGAACTTATGTTTTAGGGACCTGCCCCATCATTTCTGCCTATCACATCCTATGTTGAACCTGCCAGATCTACTCTAATCCTGGAAGTTAAGTATGGTTGGGCCCAGTCAGTACTTGGATGGAATTCTTTCTGGGAATACTGGATACTGCAGGATTTTAAATTGAAATAAAACAAACAAGAAATTTGCCCTTATCATCATTCCTAGGAACATAAATAGACCACCAATTATATATAAGAAATTGCTTTCAAATGCATATTAGGAGGGTATTTGAAGGTATCAATGATAAATTCAAGTTTTGTTATTGAGAAACATGAGCAATGATCAAAAAATCAATAAAATGGGCTCAGGAGATGCTTTACTTAAATTTGTAATCTGATCTAATTGTGTTAGAATAAGGAAAAATTAATACAAAAACAGACAATGAGTGAATAGCTCGTTACAATTAACAATAATACATATGAACTTCCATATTGATTTAGGAGAACTGAGCTTTTCAAGAAAAAAAAATTATTTCTTTTGCCTTTCGAATGTTTTTCTTGATTGTGATATTAATTTTTATTATGTATATCTAACTGATAGTATTTGATATTTTAAATCACCTATTAAACATGCTCCAAAAATCAAGTGAACATAAATAACTCTGTAATTTAAATTAATTGGTAATTTACAATATCTACTTTTTTTTTATCTAGGCCTTTGGGCTTGATTTAGAAGATTTAAAAAGCGGCATTTCTTTCAGATGTTAATGTTATCATATTAATCTTGTAGGTTCAAAACCAATTTATTTTCATGTAAAACTAATTTAAACTTAATTAAAACCAGACTGTGCTTTATTATTTAGCTATTACAGAGTCTGTTCACTAATATACACCCTTAGGCAAAGTTTTCTTTTTTTTTTTCTGTTTTTCTGCTTTAAGTTTATAATTTCTTCCTTAACTACATTTTTCCTAATTGCAAATAATCCAAAGGAACCTAAGTAGCAGTAGGTTTTTTGCCTTTTTTTTACACCAAATATTTTATTACCACTAAAACTGGAATTCCTGTTCTTTGATAGCTCATTAATCATATGTGTATTTCTTTCTCCTATCATATAAATCCAATGAGCAGAATTTGTTTTTCAGCAGTGAGGATAATCCTTAACAAACAAAAAAATTATGATAGAAGACCTTAAATGAGTTGAATTTTCTCTCTTAATGTTCATAAGGACTGTATTTCTTCCCATCTTGTATTTTCCCTTCCTGTTCCCTCTCTACTTTCCTTAAAGTTACAAGAAGTTTAGGTGAGACAGGTTCCACTTGATGTCTCACTGTATGCACACTGTATGCAGATGAGGTCTTTCACCAAAACCCACAAAAGCTTGAGCCTGAACTAGTAGGTTATTCATAAAACATTCCCATATTTTGGAATTTTATTATATTGTGTTCCCAAATAAAGGTTTCTTCCACTAAAGGTTTCTGCTAATACCAAATTAGCAGAAAAATAATAGATTTTCTGACAAGTATATCATTAAATTTTGGCAACTCTTTTTTAACATAACATCTTATTTAGCAAAATATATAATAAAAGCATATATTCCGCTACTAAAGTTGACTACATTCATGTTTCATGGAATTTTTTTGTGGTGGGTGGGCAAGTCTTATGAAATTAGATTTCAATTTTTAATCTCCTAAAATATAAAATGGAAATTCAATTGAATAAGAAACTGATATGAAAATAAATTAACCAATTACAACATAGTGCTGAGCATTTTAGAAAAGTCACATTCAGGGCATGACACCATGTATTGATGACCTGAACAGTCCAGGGATTGCTGTTTACTGTAAAGACTGCTTTTAGCAACAAACAGAAGGAGGAGAGAAGCTCAGACAGTCACAGCCCTATGCTACAAATCATGTGTCCTAAGAAGAAGAGAAGGGGTTCCCTGAGTTGCCAAATGGAGATGGGGCTAGAGAAGATCTGGAATAAATCCTCAATTCACCATGTCTTAAGAAGAATAATTTATGCTACTGCTACTAAAGATATGGAGCAGACATTTGAACACTGAGAGAGGTGGAATAGAACAGTGATAGAAATGAAAACAAACAAACAAACAAACACCCAGAAACTTGAAACTGTTCTTTGGTTAAAGAACCATACAGCAAAAACTCTTATCTATCTACTTTTGGTCTTTTACTTCTCTTCAAATATCTAGCATCTTTTTTCTACTACCATTCGACCACTACTGTTTTATGTGTCACTACCATCTTTATATAGTGAAATTTCTTCTGAGTCAGTGGATGGGAGTATGGTTTCTATCAGCAGCATAGCCCTTGGGATGGATGATCTTCTTAAGGGAAGAGGTTAGGTGAATCAGCCTTGGTCACGTAAAGTCCCTAATCCATTGGAGTTGTCCCCCTTTTCATTTTCTGAATGAAAGCAATTTGCTCTTTTTGTTATTAGAGTTCAAATCTGTGACTTACCTCAGTATACAAAACATTTTAATAGTCTTACAATTATAGGTAGAGAAATCATACTTACATGAAGTTTAAAAAACATGAGATACAACAGTCCTCTAATTTGTATTAATGCTTAGAAGCAGCACAGTGTTTATTCAAACTTGGCCACCAAGAAAACAATTGTCATTTGCAAATGATCATAGACAGTTTTCTCCTTTTTCATAGTCTTTATCCATCTCAATCACTTTACCATTAAAGATAATTGAAATTGTGAGTAGTTTACAAAATAAATGCTTCTCAGTTTCACATCTCAAGCATTTATTTTTTTTTTTCCTTCTAGATTTGAAGGAGATGAAAACCTCTCAGCAGAGTGGAGAGCTCCATATCTATATAGCATAGGAATTAAGATCTGAATTACCCGGGACAAAAATCTGATCTTTTCTAGTGCTAGCTGTGTGAACCTAGTCAAGTTTTGTAAGTTTACTGTGCTCTTTATTATTATTATTTAAAATAGAGATAATACCTACTTCATTGAACCATTATCAGAAATAAATGACAACATAGATAAAAACTCTAGTAGGATTTATTGTAGCCAGTGCTCAGAAAATGTTGCCTATTTGTTATTAACATTTGCAATTCTTTCAAATGTGGAAGATTCTCTTGAGTGATCCTGGGTCTTTCTACTTGTAGGTGAAATATAAACATACATTTTTATTTATATAAATAAAAACAGATATCCTCAGCAACAGTAATTCACATACATGAAAGGAAAAGTGACAAAGTTGGGAGCACCAATGTAAGAGGACAGAGTGAATGCTTTCATACATTATATGGGCAGTGGTCAGGGCAATAGCCAAGGGCTGATCTGTGTATGTATAAACTTAGTTGTTTTTCAAAATCCAAGAAACACTTTACATTTGCTGTGTTAAATACTTTTATCTCATCCAAAAGAGACACTATTCACCTCAAACTAAGATTCTGGAGGTGTGTCAAGCTTTTTGTAATATATTTATATGTTAAAATTCCAAGGGAAAATTATTTTAGCAATCAATCAATACTACTTCAATTGACATTATTCTGAGCCTCTGAATCATCCAGTAAGGCCAGAAAATATTTTTTAAATACAGAAAATAGAGAGTAATATAAAATAATAAAAAATAGAGAATAGAGAAAAGAAAAAAATTACCATTATTCATAGATAATATGATTGCTTACATAGAAAATCCTAAGATACTTAAAAAATACTACAGGTAAGAAATGAATTTAGCAGAATTTCTGATTTTAATGTTAATATAAAAAAATCCAGCTCCATTTCTAAATACCATGAATAAATTATTTAAATAGGAAATTAAAAATATTTCCAATAGTATTACAAAAGAAATGATCAACAAAAACAAAAATCCCTTAAGGAAAAAAAGTAAGCCATGTATGGGCAAAAGTTAAGAAATTAAAACCAGAATACATCAAAGACATTTAAAAAGATATAAATAAATGAATATGTATACCATGTTTATAAATTAGAAAACTTGAAATTTTTAGGACATCAGTTCTTCAAAAACTTATCTGTAGAATCAATGCAATGCTTATCTAAATCCCAGAAGATTCCTTTGTGCACATTGATAAGTTGATTACAAAATGTTTGTAGAAATTCAAAAGACCTAAAATTACTAAAACAGGTTTGTAAAAGAACAAAATTGGGGGACTAGAAATCCCTGATTCTAGTGGCATCCTCAAGACAGTGGTAAGAGACATTGTGTAATGTTGAGAGAAATATAAACAAATGGAAGAGAAAGAACTGCCTGACCAAGGTGTGTGTGTGTGTGTGTGTGTGTGTGTGTACATATATATTTATATTGTCAGTTCCTTGTAAATGTGCCAAAGCAATTTGAAAGGGAAACAAATAGTCTTTTCAACAATCAAAGATAACAGGACTGTTAACCTTTTAGAAGAAAAAAATTTATTTGAATACGTAACTCACACATACAATAAAATTAAGATGAATAATATGGAACTAGGAAAAATAGTAGAATGAATCAGACATTATTAACCTATGTACATATATGAATACATGACCCATGGGATTCTACAATCAGAAGAATGAGAAATTAATTATACTCCATTTATGTATGACAATCATAGTGCATTCTACTGTCATGTATAACCAATTAGAACAAATAAAAAATTTTTTAGAATTCAAAATTAAGATTCCAAGAGGAATTTATAAGCAAAAATTTTGTAGCTTGAATATAGACCAAGATTTCTTAGTAAGAACCCAACAAGCACAGACAATAATATAATAATTGATAAATTTTGTAAAAATTGAAAAGTTTCCTTTTTCAAAAATAATTTTAAAAACTAAAAGATAAGTCATTTGAAGAAAATATTCATAATGCATATAGCTGAGTGTATTGGGGACAACACAGTAAAGTTGCTGCCTAGGCATTAGAAGTAGAACTCCACAGCTGGTGGCGTATGCCTGCAATCCCAACAGCTCTGCAGGTTGAGGCAGGAGGATCCAGAGTTCAAAGCCATTCTCAGCAAAAGCAAGGCACTAAGCAATTCAACGAGACTGTCTCTAAATAAAATAAGTCTGGGGATATGACTCAGTGGTTGAGTGCCCCTGAGCTCAATCCCCAGTACCAAATAAAAAAAGTAGAACTCACACCCAAATAGCTCAAGCCAGTGGCCAGAAACAGAATATAGGGACATCTCTCCCACCTAGGGGACTGGGCTCCTGGTAAGCCTACTTCCTTTAAAGGGACCATTTGCTACCCCAAATAATTTAGGGAAAATTTGATATGGATTAAATGTAAGACCTAGAGTCATGAAATTAGTGAAATAATACCCAGAAGAAACATTCTAAGGACATTAGAATAAGTAAGACTTTTTTGGAAAAGTCCCCCAAAGTATAGGACATAAAGGGACCATTTAGGCCTTGCCCATGAATTTAAAAGGATCCACACTCAATTGCCCAACTACTAGTTGCTTTACTCTCTTCCTGTCTCAGCCTGACTCTTCATTTCTGGCTCCAGTAACCTGGGATGAAGAACTGAAATAATTGGACATACTCTCCCCGTGGTCTCTAAGTAATAAATATTTGAAATTGCTTTGGATTGTGGTGGTTAATTGAATCTGAAGAACCAAGGGTTATCCCAGGCCAGATTCTCTGTGGATAAAAGGACAGCTCCCAGTGGCACAGTGATGTGGCAGGCATAAACTTAACAACAAGGCAGACAAGAGACACAGGTATCAGTGTAGACAAGGTTCCTATAATAGGGACTCACAATCATAGGTCAAACAACTGGGCATTAGACTGTCAGGTTAAAAACTGTACTCTGTGAAAAGCAGATGGTTAACATCTACACCCAGCCCCTCTTCATTTCTTGTTATAGCAAAGTTGCTAGCTGCTAAGGTACTGGAATCCCAGTTTAGCTGATGGCTTTCAAGATACTGACAAAACAGTTTTGCACAGAATATATAAAATACTTTTGCAACTCAAGAGTGAAAGTTTAATTTGAAAACAGTCCAATAAAAATGGAAAACTTTGATCAGAAAATTAAAATACATTGGGCTAAGGCATGTGAAAATGACTAAATATTACATGAAATAATATTAGCTGTATCCTGATACTCTGGAAATGCTTACTAAAATCACAAGATTTCACTTTACCTTCCAATAGAATAGGTTAAAAAAAAAATGTTTGTTAGAATGAGGATCAACTGGGATTGCCAAAATGTTAGTGAGAATGCAAAATGGGTATAGCCATTTTGGAAAAGTTTGGCAATTTCTTGTAATTATAAACTTTCCAAACAATCCACTACTTTCATTCCCAGGTTTTAAAGCAACAGAGTTGAAAATAGATGTCTACTGAAAACTTGTACACAAATGTTAGCAGAAACTTTATGTAGAATAACAAAAAAAGAAATGCACTCACATATCTATTGCTACAAGAACAGTTAACACATAGTGGTATATTGACACCATGAATTACTTAACCATAAGAATGAACAAAATACTAAAACAAACAACAATATGAATAAATTGAAGAATCAGTATGTTGAGCAAAGGAAAGCAGACATAAGAGAATATGTACTATGTGATTTCATTTATCTAAAGTTCTAGAATAGTCAGAAAGATGCTATGATGATAAAAATCAAATCAGTGGCTCTCAGAGTGTACATTCCAGATGTAGACTGGGAAGAGTCATGGCAAACTTTGGGGGTAATGAAAAAGTTCAATATCTTATTTGGGGTGACAGTTACATGGTTACAGATATTTACCAATACTGCTCTCTGTATACTGAAAATCTGTGAAGATTATTTATTTTTATTTTATCTATTTTTTTAGACCAGGGTCTCACTATGTTGCCCAGGCTGGTATTAAATTCATGCTCTGAAGTAATTCTACCTCAGACCCCTGAATAACTTGGACTATAGGCACATACAAACACACCCCACTGTGAAATTGATGTATGAATGAATTATGTACCATCAGAGTTAATGAAAATATATATATATATCAGGTAGAAAGTAAAAAATGAAGTAAAGATTGCCTCACCGTTATGGGACTATCATAGATTGTCAATTTAATGTATATCTATGTATTGATCTATGTAATGAGTATGTATTACCTTCTCGCTTTTTAAAAAAAAGAATGATTTAAAAATTATGAAATTTTCAGTAGTTCCGAGAAACATTTCTGGGAATGTCTCTGACCACTGAGCACTGACATCTGTCTTCACTAGCCAGCCTTTTATGCAGCCACATATTCCATCATCCCTTGGTATCCGCAGTTCTGGGACCTCCTAACATACCAAAATCTACAGATGTTCAATTCCCCTATGTAGAATTTATGGGCATCCTTCTGGCTATTTTCAATCATTTCTTGATGACATCTAATAACTAATACAACATCAATGTTAAGCAAATGGTTTTTATACTATGTTGTTTAGAGAATAAAGACAAGGAACTAAGCCTAATCATGTACAGTATAGACACAGGTTGACTGATTGCACAGATAAGTAGTGCCAACTGTATTTTCTGCCATCCTTTGGGGAATGGTGAAATAAGTGGCTAGAAGTCAGAGATATTGTTTTTTTCTTTCTTTGTGTTCCTTCCTTATGTCTCTAAAGACATAGAACAAAAGTCACAAATCCTACAGATATGTGTTTCAACTCTTTAAAATAATTATTTTTAAAAACCCTGCCTATTGAGCTGGCGCTGTGGTTCAGTGGTAGAGTGTTTGCCTAGCACGTGTGAGGCCCTGTGTTGCATTCTCAGTACCTCATAAAGATAAACAAAGATATTGTGTCCATCTACAACTAAAAAATATTTTTAAAAAACTCTGCCTATTGTGGCTATAACTTCAATCATTCTATTACATGTGTTGCCAAACATAGTTGGCTGGCTTATGTCTGTTTGTAGATCTACCTACATTCATATTTTCACACATACCCAAAAAATTTTCCTTGCTCTCCTTCCTGGTCTCAGATTTGTTCACCTTGGGAAAATAAACACTCTGAGAAAGAAAATGACTCCATCTGTAAATACTGAAGATGTTCTTTATATTTAGAGAAATGTTTTCCATATACTCTGTGCTCCAGCTGGAATCTCACAGGAATTACTGTTTCATTAACTTTGCTGAGATGACAACAAAATATTTTAGATTCCAAAATTATTTACTATGAAGTTAAATTCATAGATTATCATTGATCGTTTTCTTAGCATAGCTGTATAAAACAACCCAATGAAAAGAAGAATATCAAATTTCAGAAGTATCAAATGACAGTTCACCAAACAAGAGCCATCAAATCTGTGTTGACAAGCAAGATAAGTATAATGTCAGGGCTAGCAAGGTTGAAAAGAGTATGAAACTTACTATTAAACAGTCTGATTTATTATTCACTCCAGAATTGTTCATGAAAACTATGTGTGTTTTAAAGTCTTTACATTAGAAAAATTGACAATTTTGGTGCTTAACTCTAGATAAGCATCTTTAGTGCCCCAAAGTACACATTTATTTCAAGGTGATATCTTTCTGCTGTGTGTTTTATATTTCTAGCCCAGTAGTTCCACTAGGGGAATTCATTAAAATAAGCTTTGCATGATGAATTTCTTGGGTTGATAAGAAAAGCAGCAGGAGTATATCACTGTAATAACAAACTCAGTGGTTTGAAATTATGCACATGCAGTGTCCAACTTACCAGCATCGATAGAGACAATTTTTTATCTAACCAGATTTTACAACATTATGTTCTCAACTGGTATCTAGTTTCAGCTTTTGTAAAGGTAGAACCTACAATTTTTCTTCCCTTTAAGTTTTTTTTTTTTTTTTTCCAATCAGGTAAAGTTTTCTCTTTGGGGAGATAAATTTCATTTCTCATAATTTGTAATACACAGATTTATGGCCAAGTTATTTTATGTATATCTGAACATTTGCTTAGAGCTAATTAGCTTCTCTTAACTTGAGAAGCCCCAGGAAATCATTCTGAGTGCGTTCTCCAATTATGCTCCACTTTTTGTGGTTCACTTGATCCCTGGGTTGGTATTTAATTCTCACCCATCCTTCCTTTAGGTCTTTAGTTAAATAATTGTTTACCTTTAAATTTTCTGTCTTATTTCATACAGCAGTAGAATAATACAAAAGGCATTATTTTGAAGTCATAAAACTTTGTGAGGAATAATTATATCAACAAGCTTTTAAAAATTTCTATTTAACTTTATTTTTATGAAAATTTTAATGCTTATTTAAATGCCTTAGTGCTCCTGAATTTTCTAAATGTAAGTTGCAATTAATATAACAAAATGGAATTATAAAGTGAGCAACAGTTTCCAAATAATGTTTCATAATAGTCACATAAGAATTAGAACTTCTAAAATGATAAATGATATGTCATAATTATTCAGAAATACCACAGAATATCTAATTATCTGAGAAAAGTACATAGTGTAATTGCTCACAAGGCATTTTCTTGGGCAGGAAAAAATGTATTGTAATTTTGGATTACATGAGCAAATTTGAAGGCTAACGTTATGGTTTAGATGTGAGATTTCCCACAAAAGCTCATGTGGAAGATAATAGAAGAAAGTTTAGAGGTAAAATGATTTGAGTTAAGAGAGCTTTTAAACTAATCAGTGCATTAATCCTCTGAGGGATTAACTGGGTACTAACTTTAGGCAGATAGGGCATGACTAGAGGAGTAGGTTTCTGGAGTGGGGGGTGCCTTTAGTGTATATATTTTGTCCCTGGTGATCACAGCTTACTCCCCTGACCCCCCATTTCTTGCATGTCCTGAGCTGCTTTTCTCCTCTACATCTTTTTCCATGATGTTCTGCCTCACCTATGGCCCAGAGCAACAGTTAGTTGTCTATGAACTATGACTTCCAAAACTGTGAATACTAAATAAACTTTTTATTTCTCAGTCACAATAACATAAACCTTACCAAAACATATAGTAAATGATGACCCCTAAAGATATCCACATCCTAACGCCAAAATTTTATGACTATGTTTGGTTACATGGAAAGAGGAATTAACACAGCAGATGGATTATGGTTTCTAACCAGCTGAATTTAAAACGGAGCTAATTCTGGATCACTTGGGTGAGCCCAGTGAAATGACAGGATCCTTAAGTGTGGATGAGGGAGGCAGAAGAAGAGATCACAGAAATGTGATATGAGAAATGTGGGCTCAACCTAAAAGTTTCAAGATACCTAAATTAAGAAGACATGAGTCAATGAGTGCAAGTAGCCTCTGAAAGCCAAACTGGAAAGGATACATCTCTCCCAGAATCTCCACAAGGGAAAGCAGTACTGCCTATATCTCAATTTTAGTGCAGTAATACACAGTGAACTTTTGGTCTATAGAATTAGAAGATAATAAACTTGTGTTGATTTAAGCCATGCAATTTGTGTCAATATTTTTATAACAGAAAGCTAGCACAATGAAAAAAGAAACTATATTTTAAGTGGACTAGCATGACATAAAATTTATGCAAAAGCCAAAATTTATGATATATAAGTTTTATAAAATATCTGTTATATAAATGTTTATCTGAATAGAATAAAAGATTTAAAACCTTAATTGTATTAGTTTTTCCTTAAAAAAAGGTTAAGAGATATGAAAAATTGTGCTCTATATGTGTGATAAGAATTGTAAAGCATTCTGCTGTCATATATAAATAAAAAAAAATTTTAAAAATCCTTTAAAAAAAAAGAAGCACTAGGCAAGTAGTTAACTTGTTTTAAAATGTCTTTTTTTTTTCTTTCTAGTACTATGGATCAAACCCAGGGCCTTTCACAGGCTAGGCAAGCACTGAGCTACATCCCAAGAGCTAAAACAATTATTTTAAAGATGGCTTTCTCTTTCAGCATTCAATTTAAAAACATCTCAATTACATTTTTTATGATTTATTGAAAATCTGAGCATAAAACTCTAAAGATGACAACATTAGGAGAAGTTTAACATAGTATATGCAAGTTGACCTAGTTAGTGAAACTACAACCATGAGAAAAACTAATGGAATTATTCAGACCAAAATCCATTTAGCCAAATGTGTGATAAGAGAAAGCAAAGAGCATTACATTTTGGATGTAATTTTAACATTCTAGCTCAGATGGTTTCAGGGGATCTATTTAATCACCTAATTCTGTTTCATCAAACTCTAGCTTCTCCTCCTTGAAAATCATCTTTGTGCAAAAACAGTTCTGTTATCTTATATAATTGAACTATTGTTTTACACCAATGGACAAAATCTCATCAAGTGAGATTTTCCTAATTTTTGAGATGGTTCTAATAATATTTAAAAAATTAATAGTTTTTCCAAAATGAACAAATGTTGATTTTTCAAAAAAGGCACTTTGATCACATCTGAGATAATTAATAATAGAAAAATAAAACCATATAAAATGTTTTCTCTGCTTTGGTGAGTAAGGTCAGGTCCCCCTAGTGTGGTTGTCATTGTCTTTGCCCTGTGCATCAATGTGGCCCTGAGCTCTACCTGCAAGGCTAGAAAATGCAATGTCCTACTGTAATGATTTGTGACCCTACACTTTATTTGTGACAGTTACTTAAGGACTTAGAAAGGGGTGAAGGACAACTGTGAATTCTTTTGTGCTTAACAGGAAGTCAGCTGGATCTCCAGATGTCAAAATTCGAAAGGAGTGATTGAACTCAAGAAAAAAAAATAAATAAATAATATTTAGAAAAAAAAAGCTCAATATTCAGAACTATTTTTGGAGAGTAATTCCTACACTTAACTTACTGTTAAGTGGTTTTAAGCCTGGAAATTGGGAACGTATTTCTGCTAAAGGTATTTCAGTCATTCATGGACACTGATGAGATAGACCCAGGTGGTCAGAGGCTGCTCAGGAAAGGGATAGGGACACACACTGTGGCACATTGAAGTGTTTTATGTGTGAGGCAGTAGGAATGAAAAAAATCACACTTCACATTACTGTGTACCTATGATTCACACACTCTTCTAAGCAAACAGGATAGCATGATGAAGAAAACAATCTCTGATTACACAAGGTGCTGACAACACAAAATAGACAAAATATATTATTTACAGAGTCAGATAATCTTAAGCAACATAAGGGAAATAAGCCAGGTATAAAATGTAAGAAATGGTATGGGTGCTAATTTGGGATGGGGTGGTGAAGAAAATACTAGTTGAGGAGATAGTAATTAAGGAGACACGATGGGTGAACCTATCTGGGGAACACATTACAGACAGAAAGGGCAGAAAGCTGTATGATAAAGGTCACTTTCCATGTTGGTAACCATTTTAGGGTTTTACACTTTATTCAAGACAAATAGCAACAAATTTCGTGATGAAATTTGCCCCCGCAAAAAACATTGTTTCCATTTGAACTATATGTACTTAATATTTCTTTTCTTCATTTGTTTTAGCAAGTAATCATTTTATGGCCATTTTTATTTCAAGTATAGAAATACCTAAGAATACCAAAAGAACATTTATTTTTTATTTAATCATTGTTACCCTTCATGTAAAATCATGTAAGTAGCAATATTAACTGTAACTGTAACATTTTTTATAAATCGATATGTTATAACTTAACCCATTTGACTACTCTGATCCTACCCAGTCTCTTCCTTCACTGAGAAAAATTATCATAAATTTTGTGTCTGTGTAACCAGTCCTTTTCCCACACTTATGCACACACTCACAAACACACACAATAGCATCACTTTGTGTATGTGTTTTAATGTTTGTGTTTTATGTGGTATGTACTATTTGCCTCATTCTGCAGCCTTTTCCTGACACTAAACAACATGTCAATCAAGTTTTACCAGTTGTTATGAGGAGGAACTTCAGTCCTTTCAACTGCTGTACAGGATTCCATTGCCATATGCTTAAATGTGTATATTTGCAAGAGTGTGAACGTGAGTGTTTGCCCAGGTGTGTGAGCACATTTGCTTGTACATGAGTGTGCTACTTTATTTAGTGGCTCTGACTCTCTGTACAACATGAAACACTTTTGATTTTCTTACACTATTTTCAAATAAGATATGAAATCTCCTTTCCTATTACTTAATGCCCTGCCCCACATATCCCATAATTTGCTGGTCAATTTCACACATTGAAATTCAGTTTCAAATTTTAATATAATATGAAGTTTAATTTTCAGTCCTTCCCATCCCCAGCAGAAGCTTAAAGTGTCTTCCTCTCTCCTCAGGTCCTGGTTTCTTCCCCTTCTAGGCCCTTCAAATTCTGCCTTTGGCATAGCACCCCGCAAACTGCTGATGACTACATGTATTCATTCTCTCTCTCTCTTCTCTCTCTCTCTTCTCTCTCTCTCTCTCTCTCTCACACACACACACACACTCTCCCTCTCTCTCCATCCCTTTTCTATTCTTTTGCTCCCCATCTGTGATTTAATTGGTACTTTAAAAAATTTACTTTAATTGACAAATAATTGTGTATATTTATAGGGTATACTGTGATGTTTTGGTCTATGTATACATTATAAGAAGACTCAATCAATCTAATCCAGTCAAATTAATTAACACTAATTATCACCTCACCAATGTATCATTTTTTTTCTAGTGAGAATGTTAAAATATCTATTTAAACAATTGTGTAATACCTAATTGTTAACTGTGGTCATCATGCAGTAAAGTAGATCACTCAGTTCCTCCAGTTGAGTTGGAAATGTGTACTCTTTGACCAATGTCTTCTCTTCCTTCATCCCCCACTCCTCTCCTTTTCCCTGGTTTCTAATGAGCACCTTTATACTCTGTTTCGCTGAGCAACATATATGAATTCCACATGTAATTGACAACAGACGCTACTCGTCTTTCTGTGCCTGGCTTATTTCACTCAGGTCCTCTTCTTGTGTGAGTTTCTAAAATATCTCTCAAGTCTGTCTTGCTGTTGCTCTCAGCTTCCTTCTTTCCATGACACAAAGAAACTCTGCTGCCTTATTTTAGTGCTCCCCTCCCTCAGGTACCCTGTTTTATAGACTTCTCCAGAACTTGCTGATGCATACCAGTAACCTCTCACCAAAGATAATGCATTTCCTGTGACCCCCAAGGCCTCCTTTGCCTCAGCCAGCAGTCTCCTCATAGGAGCTGGGAGAAGGGAAGGGGTGGATGAGCCACAGAACAACTGAGTGTCAGAAGTGAGCATGATTTAACTTCTGAACAATCCTCTGGGAAGACACCTGTTACAAAGGCAGCACCTAGCTCCTGTTTCCTGCTGTGAGCCTAGTGCCAATTCAGAAGCTACAGGAAGTTTTCCCTCCATGTTTATCCATTGTTCTACAAAAAAAAAAAAAAAAACATTCAGTTGTTTCTGTTTATATTGTAATTTTATAAGCAATGCTGCACAGATTATTCTAGTATAAATCTCATTGTGCATATACAAATTTATAGAGATTGAATCATAGACTTGCTAGAACATAGGATATAATTGAATGAATCAGATTTTAAAAGATTCCATCAAAACACCTTCCAGGAAGATTTTTATCCTAATGCTCTCATCAACATTTGGAGGGAATTTGTTTAACCAATATCTTCAACAATATCAGATGTTTTCAGATTGCTATCTTGCCACTGTGAGTGGTCAAAAGTGATGTCTTATTGGAGTTATAATTTCCCTAATTACCAAGAATCTGAGAATGTTTTGACCTTATTGATTATGTTACCTATGTTTATACCCATTGTTTTTCTTTTTCACTATTTCCTTTTCACTGACATGAGGAGTGTTAAATATTTTGAATATTAATCTTTGCTGGATATACTATACATTTATATTTATATATGTGTATATATACATAAATTTTTATATAAATACACTTTTAAATATATTTTATAAATTATTATTCCTGGTATCTTTCTTCGTATGGAAGATCTGAAGTAGTTTTATCTGTTTTGTCCTTTACATTTTATTGTACGTGTTTGTGTGTGTGTGTTTGTGTGTATGTTTTGCTAAAGATATTGTTTTCTATCCTGAGGTAATAAGAATATTTTCTCTGATAGAGTTAAAGTTTCCTTTTTCTTTCTTTTTTTTTTTTCATATTCACTTATATTATCTACTTGGAGTTGGTTTTGTGCAAATTGCATGAAGTTGAGATCTAAAAGTTTATGTTCTACCTGGAAATCCCTTTGTTCCACAGCCATCTATTATGTAGTCCATCCAATATTTCCCTATGAACTTTTAATCTATCAATATACTGTTATACAAGGAGTTGTCTCTGAACTCTGTAATTCATTTCATTAATATGTTTATCTCTTCTTATATCAACAGTAATGATGGCAAAAGCTTATTTCCAAGCCTTAACTTATGCTGAAATCAGATTTCTCAAAATAGACTGAAAACATTAGAATTGATAATGAAGTTTTAGAAAACTTCTTAGTAGAGCCAGATATAAGTCAAATCTTTCTACTTCCACCTTTATCCCATATTGCACAAAAGATCTTAACAATAAGACAAGAAAGAATTTAAAGTTTTTAAAACTAGAAAGAGACAAACGTCTCCAAATTTATAACTCATGTGAAATCCAAGAAAATTTGTTCTAAGAGATAATAGAACATTCAGCAATTCTACTGGATGTGAGATTCACACATGTAAATTAATGCTTCTGTATTTAAGATTGAAATATGAAATATGAAAATGGTATAAATTATCTAGAAAAATAACTAAGCCAATGGACTAACATGACTTTCTTATGCTTTGGAGGCTAAGTTTTTGGAAAAGTAACATGTCTCCATTAAATTAACATCTGATCCAATTTCTTCACATAACGTTGACAACATAAAATTATAGTATAAGAAAATTTTAGACTATGATTATACATAAAAATATATCTACAAATAGAATATTAGCAAATCAAATCCAAACAGTATTTATTTGAAGGGAAGGGAGGATGATGGCCATAGGAAAGACAATGGAATGAATCTGATATAACTTTCCTGTGTACATATATGAATACACTACACTGAATCTCAATATAGTGTTCATCCACAAGACTGGGATCCTAATTAAAATGTTTCATGTTTGTATAAATGTACCAAAATAGATTCGATTGTCATGTATAACTAAAAAAAAGTAAAAATAAAAATGCCTTTGCCCTAAAAAAAAGAATTTATATACTACAAGAACAGACATAATGTTTTTAAAGAATATTTAGCAAAATACTCTTTAGCCTAAAAAAAAAAAGTGGGCAATCATCTAACAAAAGAGGTGAAAGACTTTTACATGAAAACTATAGAAAACTAAAGAAATAAATTGAAGAAGATCCTAGAAGATGTAGATATCCCATGTCCTTGGATAGGCAGAATTAACATTGTCAAAATTACCATACTACCAAAAGCATTATAGAGATTTAATGCAATTCTTATTAAAATCACAATGAAATTCTTCATAGAAATAGAAAAAGCAATCATGAAATTCATTTGGAAAAATAAGAGACCCAGAATAGCCAAAGAAAACCTCATAAAGAAAAGTGAAATAGGAGGCATCACAGTGCCAGACCTTAAATTATACTACAGAGCCATGGTAACAAAAATGACATGGTATTGGCACTAAAAGAGACACATAGACCAATGGTATAGAATAGAAAACACAGAAACAAACCCACATAAATACAGTCATCTCATACTAGACAAAGGCATCAAAAACTTTCACTGGAGAAAAGATAGCCTCTTTAACAAATGATGCTGAGAAAATTGGAAATCCATATGTAGCACAATGAAATTAAACCTCTCTCTCTCACCCTGTACAAAATTCAACTCAAAGTGGATCAAGGACATAGGCACTAGAACAGAGACCCTGCGCCTAATTAAAAAAAAAAAAAAAGTAGGCCCAAATCTTCACCATGTCAGCTTAGGAACTGACTTCCTTAACAAGACCTCTAAAGCACAAGTACAATCAAGAATCAATAAATGAGATGGAGTCAAACTAAAAAGCTTCTTCATAGAAAAGGAAACAATCAATAACATGAAAAGAGAGCCTACAGAATGGGAGAAAATCTTTACCACATGCCCCTCAGTTAGAGCATTAATCTCCAGGATATATAAAGAACTCAAAAATCTCAACACTAAAACAACAAATAACCCAATCAATAAATGGGCTAAAGATCTTAACAGATACTTCACAGAAGAAATATGAATGGTCAAGAAATATATATATATAAAAATGATCAACATCTCTAGCAGTTACAGAAATGCAAATCAAAAGTACACTGATATTTCATCTCACTCCAGTCAGAATGGCAATTATCAAAAATACAAGCAACAATAAATGTTGGCAACAGCGAGGATGTTGGCAACAGCGAGGAAAATCTACACTTATACATTGCTGGTGGGGCTGCCAATGGGTCCAACCACTATGAAAAACAGTATGGAGATTCCTCAGAAAACTTGGAATGGAACCACCATTTATTTGACCCAGCTATTCTTAGCATATACTCAAAGGACTTAAAATCAACATACTAAAGTGATGCAGCCATATCAATGTTCATAGCAGCTCCATTCACAATAGCTAAATTATGGAACAAACCTCAGAGCCCTTCAACAGATGAATGGAAAAAGAAAATGTACATATATACAATGGAATATTACTGACCCTTACAGAAGAGTGAAATTATGACTATGCAGGTAAAATGGATGGAGCTGGAGAATATCATGCTAAGCGAAATAAGCCAATTCCAAAGAACCAAAGGCCAAATGTTTTCTTTGATGCACAGATGCTAATTCACAATGTCAGCTTAGGAACTGACTTCCTTAATAAGACCTCTAAAGCACAAGTAAAATCAAGAATCAAAAAATGAGGTGGATGGGTGGGGCTAGAGAAGAATAGAGGTACCTTGGATTAGACAGGGGGGAGTCAAGGGAAGGGAGGAAATATGAAGTTGGGAAGGACAGTGGAATGAATCAGACATTATTAGCCTAGGTTCATATATGATTACACAACCAGTGTAATTCTACATCATGCACAACTAGAAGAATGAGAAGTTATACTCCACTTATGTATATCAAAATGCATTCTACCATCATGTACAGCTGATTAGAACAAATAAAAAGAAAGAAGAAAAAAAAGAGTATTTAGCAAAATAGATCTTTGAAACCACCATGCATTTTGAGCTAGATCAACTATATGTAAGTTTATAGATGTTATAAAAGTTTGTTTCAGATGCATAGAATTATAAAATTGAATATAATCACTTGATGTGGTTACCATTAAAAATCTGGTGAATATTAATTGTTTTCTAAACATCTAATTAAATAGTGGTTTCATAATAAATTAATTTTGTCAATGAATAATTACCAAATATTGAACATCTGGTCAACTCTGATAACCTACATGTCAGCGGGTATTTGAGGAGTATAAGTACATCTTGTTTGAGTTGTTCTACCAACATAAGCTACACATCCTGTGATGACTTCTTTTTAGGCCAAAATCACAAATCTCAGCCTGCTGTCAGGTTACTTTAACATATTTTCTCCAAATCTGTTCTATAATCTTAGAAAAAGAGAAATATTAAGAGTATCTGATCCTTCCAGTTCAGTTGTCACAAAAGTGAAATTTCACATTAGCATTTATCCTGATAAAACTTTTAAGAAATATATTCTTTAGAGTTATCTTTTAGTCATGTTTTCCTTGCTCATTGCATTACTGTCAATTTTCAGGATTTCCAAGGCGAGTGAATATCTGAGAGATAAATTTTCATTGTTAAAATAAGAAAGAAAACTCCATTACAATTTTGATCCTATACATCTCATTTTCCCTGGTATTCACTTTTGTTTATCTTGGCGAGTGCAGCTCATCTTCAATCTTCATGCAAAATGGTTTAAGGTGTCCCAGAAGATGTTTGAAAGAGTAGTTTTTGTAACTTTTTTGAAACGATCTACACTATTTCTGAATATACATGGAAATTGTGTAATTTAAGAAACAGAAATTGCTAATATATTAGGAAAATCTTCCATAATCTCTCCTGCAGTATTACCCAAATTTTCACAAGCTACTCCTCTTAATTAAATGCTATTTTTAAGTCATTATCTGAGAGGAGGAGTGATACTTTAAGCTGTTATCTAGCACTAACACCTTATAGCAGCATATGCTCTTAACTAGTCAGTCAGTCTATAATGAACTGAGCAGATTGAGAAGGCAGACAAAGGAAGAGTAGTTGGGCTGAAGTGGTGTGATTAATACAAAGGCTGAAGACATCAGTATCAGAATAAAACCCAAGATACTAAAAGGAAGATAGTGTGGGGGAAAATGATGCACATTATTTTATTAGGAAACACCTCTGATATCCAATGTAAATAAGCATATATTCACACAAAATATCAGGAAGCTTCAGATTTGTCTGTTTCCAGATGAGTTTAAATGTGTCTACACATATGCTCAAAATATACATCTACATATATGTATAACTTATTAAGATGAAGGTAGATTTTGCACTTGACTCACAAAGCATAACAGAAGACATTATCAGCTCACATGAAGACAAAAGTTCCACTAAAATGCTGCTGCAAGAAAATAATACATGTTGTACCCTAAATAAAGGAGGTGAAATTTAGCTTGGTTCAAGGACTTCTGACTGTGATGTCATATGTAGAATGGTACTTTACGAAGAGTTTGTATTTTTTTTAATATCTTTTTTTAATTTTTTAGTTTTAGGTGGACACAATGTCTTTATTCTTATGGTGCTGAGGATCAAATCTGGTGCCTCATGCATAGTAGGTGAGCACTCTGCCTCTGAGCCACAATCCCAGCCCCACTTTACGAAGAATATAAAATGGTTCATATGCCAATTGCACTCAAAACTGTGCTGCAACAAACAACATTGATATTCTGACTCATATCCCCTAAATCCACCTACATTCATTAAAAGCAGAATTTTCTCGAAAAGTTAACCACCTTTAAATCTCAGGGGCTGTCTCAAGGACCAGAGCTTCCCTGAGCACCACAGAAACATTCTAGGTCACCCATGTGGGGTACCTGCAGTGAGAGGTTAACAACAACTTGAGCACACTCAGGAAATGGGAGCTGGTAAATGTCCCAGACTCCCCATGCTCTGGTGCTAAGGTTTAGCTCCTGTTAATGCAGAAGGTAAAATGACTAGATTATGAGAGCTGTAACCTAATGAATGAATTGATCCATTTAATGAATTAATAATGTAAATGGATTACTGGGTGGTAACTATAGGTAAGTGGGGAGTGGCAAGAGAAAGTGAGTCACTGGGGGCATACCTATTTTATCATGTCTCTGGATCCTCCTGTGCTCTCTCTTTCTCTGCTTCAAACAACTGCCATGAACTGAACAATTTTTACTTAGCCACACCGTTCTGCCATAATGTTCTGCTTTTACTTCAGCCTTAAAACAAAGGAGCAGACTGACCATGGATTAAACATCAAAAAAACATGAACCCAAGTAAGGTTTTTCTCTTCTAAGTTGTTACTATCTGGTATTTCAGTCACAGGAACAAAAAGCTGACTAATACATATAGCCAGAGAGCCCTGAGGCATGTTCCACATATTATTTCAGAGGCTGGCATCAGACTAAGTTACCAGAGGAATAACCTAGCATTAACACACATGATTGGATCTTCTTATCTTTCTGCATCTCCGCTGCACCACCTCCCTGGAGTGTCAAGGGGTCACTTGAATAAACTGCAAACACCAACTCATTTTTTTTAGAGCTCCTTAGAGAAGCCTAAAATAAGAATCATATCAAAAGGATTGTGTTTTAAAAACCTGAGATTAAATATTGAGATAGAAAAATCAGGAACAAAATAATCATGTTCCAATATTTGAAGTTTTTTTTTAATATTTATTTTTTAGTTGTAGTTGGACACAATACCTTTATTTTATTTATTTTTCTGTGGTGCTAAGGATCGAACCCAGGAGGTCACAAGTAATAGGCAAGTGCTCTACCACCGAGCCACAACCCCAGGCCCAATATTTGAAGTTTTTAAAAAATGTTTTCATTAGTACATTTCAGTTGTGCATAATAATGAGATTCACAAATGCATACAATCATTTGCTTCATGTGAATACCCAATATTTTCCATATTCTTCCTCTCCTCCATCCCGCTTGATCTCCTCCCTCTACTCCACTGCTCTCCTTTTTATTTTCATAAGGTCCCTCATTTTTAAATGCCTATTTCTCTCTAGCTTCTGTATATGAGCGAAAATATTCAACCTCTGACTTTCTCAATTTGGCTTATTTCACTTAGCATGATGTACTCTAGTTCCATTCAGTTTCTAGCAAATGACATAATTTTATTTTTCTTTGTGGCTGACTAAAACTGTGTATATATGCCACATTTTCTTTATCCATTTGTATGACAGACACTAGTTCCATAACTTGACTTTTATGAATTTCATTGCTATAAACATTGGTATGCATAACTCACTATAATGCTGATTTTATTGTTTTGTTTTGTTTTTTTTAATAAATACTAAGATAGCTGGGTCATATGGTAGTTCTATTTATAGTCTTTTGAGGAATCTCCATACTGCTAAAAATATATGGGTGTACCTCATCAGCAATTATTGTGTTCTTGATGATTGCCATTCTAAGTGGAATGAGATAAAACCTCAGTATACTTTCAATTTGCCTTTTTCTAAATGCTAAGTATATTAAACATCTCTTTGTGTATTTATTGACCATTTGTATTTCCTCTTTTGAGCAATATCTCTTTGGTTTATTTGTTCATTTATTGTGCTATTATTGCTTTTTGGTGTTAAATTTTTTGAGTTCTTTATGTATTCTGGAAATCAATACCCTGTCAGAAGAGTAGTTGGCAAAGATCTTCTCCAATTCTGTAGGGAATCTCTCTTCATGTGCTTAATTGTTTCCTATGCTGTGCAGAAAGTTTTTAATTTGATGCCATCCCACTTAATGATTCCTGGTTTTATTTCCTGAGCTCTAGGAGTCTTATTGAGGAAATCAGGTCCTATTCCACTATGCTGGAGTGTTGAGCCTATATTTTCTTCTAGCTATTGTGTTTCTGGTCTAATTCCTAGAGGAACTGATTAAGTGTGGTGCTTAAAAAATGGCTGTCCTGCCCTGCAGGTTTCTGCCAAGCAATTTGATCTGAATTGTGTGATTTCCTTCACTGTCTTTGATGCTCCTTTCCAAGTTTAATTTGGTTGGCCTTTGTTTCCAACTATGGTGAAGGAGAAAAGCTTGTGGGCTTTGTCTCCCCACCTTTCTCAACTTTCTCCCTTCATTACCCTCCCCTATGACTCTACCCAGATCAGTGTTCTGGGTCAAGAAATTCTGTCCTCATTTTCTGCTTCAGTACCCAAATTACAGTCCTTCCAAGCCTCAATCCATCTCATACTAAGTTCACAGTATTTACTCTGTCACCTACCTCTCTGGTCAGCTATTTTTTTGTTGTTGATGCTTTATTTCTGGGCTGAGGAGAAGTCAAGGGTTGCTGTCTAAATCCTCTCTGCCATCTACTAGATTTAATATTTGAAGCCCTACGAGAAAGAGGAATTGAACTTCATTTGTATGACTCAAGATAATAACAAAGGAGTGTGTGTATGTGTGTGTGTGTGCGTGTGTGTGTAGTTGTGCATACATGTGAATATATCAGAATGGTAAATATTGGTTCAATATATGGAACAATAAGATGTATGCACTGTATTGCTGGAAAGTCAGTTCCACTCTCTAATACTGTTTGTCTCTACCTGCTATTAATCATCTTTTTGTCAGTATAACAAAATATCTGATAAATGACACTTGTGAAGAGGAAAGGTTTATTTAGTTTTAGTTAGCTTATCGTTCTGAAGATTCAGAGTTCAAACTATAAATACCCATAGCAGATGAAGAAACATATGTGGGGGAGTGACTACATTTCAAA
The DNA here is from genome assembly GCF_045843805.1 of Urocitellus parryii. Taxonomy (NCBI): domain Eukaryota; kingdom Metazoa; phylum Chordata; class Mammalia; order Rodentia; family Sciuridae; genus Urocitellus; species Urocitellus parryii. Next base: position 224,585 of record NW_027551764.1, read on the forward strand.
TCAGGAAGCAATGATAGAGTGAAAGGGACCAGAATTGCTCCATATATAACAATCCTCTCACAAGAATTTCCAACTGATTAAATGAACTACCTCACACCCCAGTGACCCCATTATCCACCACCACATTCCATCACTTTTTTTTCCTTTTCTTTTTTCAGTGCTGGTAATCTGTTTTAGTCAGCTTTTCATTGCTATTTCCAAAATACCTGACAAGAGTAACTTAGATAAGGAAAAGTTTATTTTGGATTCATGGTTTCAGAGGTTCAGTCCACAGCTGAGTAACTCCATGGCTCTGAGCCTCAGTTGAGGCAGAACATCATGGGGAAATGGCACAGCATAGAAAAGCTGTTCAGTTCAGGACAGCCAGGAAGCAGAGGGAGAAGGAGACAGGAAAGGTCCTGGGACAGATATAATTCTAAAGGTCATACACAATGTCTTACTTCTTCCAACATTGTCCCACCTGCATACCGTCATCACCCAGTAGTCCATTCAAACTATTAACCAATCAAGCCAGTCATGTGGCTGCATGCCTGTAATTCCAGCAAATCCAGAGTCTGAGGCAGGAGGACATGCATGCCATATATGTGTAGTAGTTTTTTTGGAGATTTTTCCACATATTTTTAAATACTCAGCAAAAATATCCAAAGCTACCAGGGGACTTTTAAAACTCACTGATTCCTTATATACTTGAAATGTCATTGAAAGTTTGAGTTCAGTCTCAGTAACTTAGAAAGGCCCTAAACAACTTAGTGCGATCCTGTCTCAAAGTTTAAAAAAGTAAAAAAAAAAAAAAAAAAAAAAAAAGTGCTGGAGATGTGGCTCAGTGATTAATCATGCCTAGGTTCCATCCCCAATATTCTCTCCCAAAATTAATCCATCAAATGGATTAATACAATAATAAGGTTAGAAGCCTCATGATCCAATCATTTCCTAAATATTTTACCTCTGAACATCGCTTTATTGAGGACCAAGTTTTAACGGGAGTGCTTTAGGGAATCATTACAAATATGAACAATAACAGTATTGAACCCAGCGCCTTATTGACACAAGGCAAGTGCTCTACAATTGAGCTGTACCCCCTATCCCTGGATCCCACCTCCTAGAGATTGCATAACACTTCAGTACCATCATCCTGGGGTCTAAGTTTCTAATCACATGGGCCCTTGGAGCACACAAACCATATCCAAACCATAGCCTGCCTAAATCAGAAATCAAAAATAATTGTATTGAAATGAGTCAAAGGATAAACAGTACACTCAATTATGATTAGTTACCAACATAGTTTAGAGTTCATGAAAATTAAAGTATTAAAATTTCTAACTACAATGTCATCAGAAAACAAGAAAACTTTAATGCAGTATTTCCAAGATGTTGAATTCTTTAGATGAAAGCAACTATTATAATAGGAAATTACTTTTAAAGAATTCATATAAGAGATAATACATGCTAAAACTTAACATTTTTCTTCTTCGGTAAGGCAAGCTGCTAAAAATATTAGTTGATGCTAATATGGACTTTTTAAACATAAGAAAATTTATAATAGATAATATTTTAGGAAGTTGCTTTCCCTTGAGATTTTTATCCTTTCAATAAAATTAGAAATGATCCAAATAATAATAAATCTATTATTCATAGCATCTCTATATAAAGTAGAGGAGTTGTGGGAGTTATATGTGCTGACCTGTGTGACTTTTGGGGAAAATGCCAAGTGAGCAGAGAACCTCTGAATTTTTATGAAAATAGACCCCAATTTTTCAAATAGGAAATAATGCATGCCATATATGTGTAGTAGTTGTTTTTGTAGATTTTTCCACATATTTTTAAATACTCGGCAAAAATATCCAAAGCTACCAGGGGACTTTTAAAACTAATTGATTCCTTATGTACTTGAAATATAATTGAAAGTATTGTAAAGATGAACTTATAAGTAATTAGATTAATAGAGTTGAAGGTACTCATGGTACTTTTAAGTTTTGAGAATTTAGATTTCTTGAGATTTTAAAAATTGTTTTAGCTCCTTTTAATATCAGATAAACATTTCAAAACATAGTTAAATTCCCTATAGAAACATTTCCATTCGGTTAGGGCTGAGTAGCTCATTAAAAAATATCAGGTTTAATGTTCTCCTGTGGGCTATTACATGTATGTCATGCAATTTATAAAACCTCATGGAAATATCCTTTTGCTATTACTTTTGGCTGATGCCAATTATCTTCTAGTGTGAAACATGTTGATTTATGGGATTTTTAAATAATATTTTAACTGAGATAATGTACATAATAAACAATGAACTTCTTTCAAGTGCTCAATTGAATAATTTATAGTGTAAACACAAACTTGGACAACAATTACCCAATCGATTTTGCAATATTATAAAATATTGTCTTTAAAACAGTTTTTATAAGCAGTCACGCTTTACTTTTCCCAACCTCCATTATACTCCTAGGAAAACACTCATTTACTTGCTTCCTGTCTCTATAGACTTGCCTGTTCTATACATTGTGTATAAAAAGGATCATAAAACTACTCAGAAGGATGAGACAGGAGGATTACAAGTTCAAGGCCAGCATGGGAAACTTAGTGAGACTTGACTGAAAATATAACAAAAGGTGTTGAGATGTAGCTCCATGGTAGTGCACATGTCTAGCATGTGCAAGGCCTTGGGTTTGATCTCTAGTGCTACCACAAAATTAATTAATTAAATAAGTGGGCTCTCTAATCCCAGAAACTCAGAAAGCTAAGACAGGAAGATGGCAAATTCAAAGCCAGCATCAGCAAATGAGGCCCTAAGCAACTTAGAAAGAACCTGCCTCAAAATAAAACATTATTTTTAAAAAGGCTAGGAATGTGGCTCAGTGATTAAGTATCCCTGGGTTCAATCCCTGGTATAAATAAATAAATAGGGAATAATAATATATGATCTTTTGCAACTGGCTTCATTTATTTAGCACAATATTTTTCAATGTCTCTATGTTTTAAATATCATGCATGAGTACTTCATTTCTTTTTATTGCTGAATAACATGTTGCATTGTATAGCACATTTTTATTTATATATTTATAATTTGATGGACACTTGAGTTATTTCTCAAATTTAGGGAAATTATGGTATTTCTGCTATAATGAATAATGATTCTGTAAATATTTGTGTACAAGCTTTTTTTATCAACGTATATATCCATTTATTTTTGGCACATGTGTAGGAGTGGAATTTCTGAGTCTTATGACAACTTTATGTACCATTGTTTGAGGAACTACCTGTTATCAACTGGAGGATTTACTTCTACTTGTGATTTGTTGAAGTTTTTATCACACAAAAAAATATCCAATTTTGCCAATTTTTTGGCATTAATATAATTTTATGGTTTTTGTTCTTTATTATGCTGCTATGGTTGATAGAATTTTAGATGTTCAATCAACCTTGTATCCCTGGGATTAATCCCAATTGTATAATCTTTTACATATGCTGCTACATTCATTTGACTAGTTGTTTGTTGAGAATTCTTACGTTTATATTCATAAGACATTTTGGCCAATTGTTTTTCTTTGTTGTGATTTCTTGGTCTGGGCTGTTATTCCCATATGCTAGAGGTTTGAACTGTTGCTCTCACATGCACACTCCAACGATAGGTCTTCCTAATCCTTAGTACTTTAGACCGTGACCTCACTTGAAAATAAGGTCATTGCAGATAATTAGTTAAAATAAGGTGATACTAGAGTACAGAGAGATCATGATCTAATACAACTGAGATCCTCAGAAGAGGAGATGAAATAACCAATAAAAAGATGGCCAGGTGAGGATGGAGGCCATAATCAGAGCGATGCATTTTCAAGCCAAGGAACACCAGGATTGCACAAACACTAGCAGCTGGAAGCAACAAGGATTGCTTTCTAATGATTTTAGAGGGATAAGGGCTCTTCCAACACTTTTGTTTCATTGTTTGGACTCCCAAGAAATGAAACAATCAATTCTTGTTGTTTTATGCTACATGGTTTGTGGTCATTTATTACAACCACTCTAAAAATTGGCAAACCTTATATGCTACGATTCATTTTTCTTATGCTTCTTTTAATATTTTGTTTTTGCTGAGCTGGGGATGTGGCTCAAGTGGTAATGCATTGGCCTGGCATGCTCAGGGCACTGGGTTCGATCCTCAGCATACATAAAAATAAAGATGCTGTGTCTACTGAAAAATAAATATTAAAAAATCTCTCTCTCTCTCTCTCTCTCTCTCTCTCTCTCTCTCTCTCTCTCTCTTCTTTCTCTTTAAAAAAATATTTTGTTTTTGCTTTGAGCATTTTTATCATGATGGGTCTGGATACGGGTTTTGTACATTTATTCTCCTTGGAGTTTGTTTTCTTAAACATTTACATTCATGTTTTCATCACATTCAAGAAGTTTCTGCCATTATTTCTATGAATATATTTTGTGCTCATTTTCCCTTCTCCTTTCTTTCTGGTGCTTTCATTACACATGTGAGGGGTGTTCCACATTTCTGAAAGTCCTTTCATTTTTATTCATTCTTTTTTCTGCATCCACAATCTCAGTTGATCTATCTTCAGTTTTGCTCATTCATTCTTATTAGTTCAGTCTTGGGCCCCTCAAATGACATTGTTTTGGCTCTTGAGTATTTAGCTCCAGAATTACCATTTTCTTTTTATTTGTAATTTTAGTTTCTATGTCCATAAAACTCATTTGGTGGACTATCATCAATATATCCCTGTATTTCTTTATGCATCATTTCATTTTGTTCTTCAGATGTATTTATAATGGCTGTTTTGAAGAGTTTTTCTCTTATATCCAGTATCTGATCCCTCTCAAATGTAGCTTCAATTGGCTTCTACCCTTCCCACTGAGTTTCACTGCACATTTCAGTTTCTATGCATCTCCCATAAGTTTTTGTTGAAAACTGACCAGGTAATATATCATAGCAAACCTGGTCCCTGATATCTTTGGGACTTGTTTTTGTTGTTTCCTTTTTCAGCCAGTTGCCTTAATTATTGTAGCAAAGTCTATTCCCCCTGCCCACCACCATATGAAGCATATAGTGTTATTCCTTAGAGTTAATCCTGTATATGCACCCATCCAATTTGACACCAGTGGTCCTGGAAGGGCTCTTCTGTATCACTGCTTTCCCTGATCTTCCTGTTAAGATGACTGCTTCTTTTTGGTCTCACACACAGCTATTATTACCCACTAATTTCTGGTTAACTGGTGTATTGTTTAGGACTGCCCTCTGTACATAAGCTGCTCTGCCGTCTCTCCTGATAAAATCTGTAATCTTTCACTGGACCACTTTTTTTTTAAAGCCAGGCTTGTTCTGGCTTCTGCAGGCTCTGTATTTTCCTTGGGTTTTCTCTGTTAAACTTGCTGGCCTAGCTTATTGTTGTCATAGATGCAAGCTTAATTGCTTAGCACTAAAACTTCTATTGCTTCAATCAGTTCTTTTGGGGAAACATCTCTGTTCTTCTGGCATGCCTCTTCCCCTGGGCAAAATGTTTGAATAATTTCTACATATCTGAGTGTGGGAGTAACATCTTTACATTACAAACATCCCACTCTTGTCTTTTTAGCTTACCTCTGCTTCCCCAAGTACAGAAGCTCAGCTTTATGAGCAATCTGGGACAAGAGTGTTTGAGGAACTATATTCCCAGTCTATCATAACTGGGACAGAGTTCTATTCTGTAAATAGGCCTGGGTGGAGGAAGGAACCCTCAATCTCTCAGCAATACCTGTCTCTGCAACACAGGAGGTGATGAAAATGCTAATAGTTTGTTCTTCCTGATCAAATTCTATTCCCTTGATTAAGATCCTTGGGGAGAGGGAGACCCATCCATCTTACTAAGCTAGGAGAGTTCCTGTGGAGCAACCCAAGTTCCTATGTAAGCCAAAAAACCCAAGTCAGAATTAGAAATCATAACCCAGGAAAACAAAAGTTGAGCTTAGCCAATTGGAAACTGCCAACTAATCTCTAACTAGGGACTTTCCACTTCAACCAATCAAATATTCCTTTTGTCTTGCTGCAATGAATACCTTATAAAAGTTCCCACCACATGCCCCCCTGAGTGGAACTCCAACCTCTTGCAATCTGGTACTGCCTGGTCCGTGAATCACTCTCCGATTAAATATACTCTCTAAAACTTTTACACATGTTAAGCAAGGGTTATCTTTTCAACATTTGTATTTCAGAAAGGGACTAAGTTTGCAGACTCTTGCATTTGACATTTTGATTCTTGATAGTGCTCAACCATCTCTCTTGATCAAGGTGAAGGCTCAGAAAATGGTCCATCAGCCTTTTCTTCACTACTATTGTTAAGCTATGTGCTTCTATGCTTGTCAAGCTAAACGGATTTGAAGAGTCATTGCAAAAAAGATTTCAAGCATCTAAGTATTTTTAATAAAGTTTTGCTGAAATAATAGGAAATAGGAGCTCATTAAAACATTGTTATGTAAACTTTTCAGGATTAAACAAGTGCTAAACAAAACATTAACCTAAACTTCATGTTCAATTTAAGAGGTTTACAAATATCCTCTACTATTCGCTTTCTCAAGTAGAAGATTTTGAAATAAAAAAAGTAATCAGGTGAACAGTTAGAAAAAATATTAAACTTGAGTTCCTGTCAAAAACTAAAAATGAACTGAATTCTATGTTTAAAATGAGTTTCTAAAGCAGTTTAATGTGCAGGCCCTTCCACATTTGGTTATAGTTCCTGCCTTGAGCAGGCAAAATCTTGAATGTCAAACCCACTACAAAGGATTCAAGTCTTCCCTATCAAATTGGTCCCACTCTGAACCAGAGTTGTGCTATAAATGTATTGGTTTCAACACAGTTACATGCTTTGATGGTATTGGACATTTAGTGGCCTTCAACTTGAAGGGAACTTATCAGACCTTTTCTGAACAATCCAAACCCAACCAACCCTTTTATCCTTTTAAATTCCATCCATTACCAGTTTGCAGACTCATTTCCTCTTTTGTAAAAAGTAAGAAGATAGAGCAACAACCATGAAAAATTGAGATTTGTGAGCAACTTAAGAATCAAATGACTCAAGGATATTTTTAAAGGAAGGCAGCAGCCATCCAGCTGAAATGTGAAGGAAGATAAGGCACCTTCAATGTGTTCAAAGCCGAGAAATCGTTCTGGGATTAATTTGAAGAAGTAAATGTATTTTCAGAGCCAGAGATGACGCAGTTTTGAAATGCAGAGTTTCAGGGAGTTATTTCCTGTAAATGAAAGGCTTATTGGCTATTTTCAATCTTTTGTACTATTAATGCAATTGTATAATAAAGTTTAACCCAGGAATTAGACATTTATTAACTCATTTGTTGAAGACAGGTAGCAACTGATGATACATGAAGTCACAATATTTATATAAAACTCTGCATTCACACAATGAAAAGATAAAAGGAGGTGGGTAGTTGTAAACACTTAGTACAAGCCTTTTGAAAACAGTGTTAAAACAAATGTTAATATCCAAAACCACATCTTATTAGAAATATAAAATTAATCATACAACTTCCACATTTCAACATCAAGTTTTCCTTCAATTATCCTTTAGTTATATAAATCTCTATTGACATCTGAAATTATTATTTATCTGCAGGCAATACATCTTATATTTTATCAAAGAAGGTGATAACTCTCCAAACAGCAACACTGTATACAGAAAAAAACAGTTGATGACCTGGATTCTTACATTCTTTCAAACATTTATATGCTATGTAAGGGCTCATAGAGTTTTATTTTGTCATATCTTGGACAAAATTCTATTATGTTCATTCTGGGCTTTGATTTTATTTTTCACAGAAATACCAAAAAAAAAAAAAAAAACCCACCTCACTTAATGTAGAAAGTTTTAAATTTATCATCTTATAGTTTCCCATTTGCAATCCCTTTTTCTGAAACAATTTATATTAAATTAATTTTCTTACATGACATATTATGTAGTTTTCTATTTCTTGGTTTATCAATTTTATACCATATGATATATGTAAGATATAATATAAATAATGTAAGATACATTATTTATATTATATTATGATCATCTCCTCTACTGCCATTCCCCAAATTTATTTTATATTTGTATTATTGCTAATGATTTATATTGTTATTATTTATAATTCTTATACTAATTTAATATTAAATAATATTTTAAAATATTTTCCTTGTTCTTTCAACTTTTGATATTCTAATTTCCACACTCTCTAAAATCAGAATACTTATTTTACCATCTCTTTTTCAATTTTTTCTCAACCTTCCCTAATCCTTTATTTCCTAAATTCTATTACATCTTTAATATTAATTTGTCATTAGTATTGTTAACCATTAGGCTGTCAACTGCTGTTAAGACTATTTATATCTGTATCATAATATAAACTACAAATAATATTTTTTTATTTTGTCTGTAGTTTGATTATATGAGTTAAAACTTTAGAAATACCAGTCTTTGCACCTTAAGCACTGTGCTGAGTGTACTTCTTTCTTCATGGACATTGAGATGTAACTCCTATGTCACTGAAAGCAGAAATTTTCCAAGATTAAATGTGGTCTCCTTCTTTAAACCCAATAACTGACTTTAAAATATGGTACATTCCAGCTTACTTCATGAATGGCCTGGAATTTCCAGCATAGTTTTCATGCCCCTTGGATTTTCAAATGGCCTTTATTTTTCTTTTTGACTCTGAATACATTTGTTTACTACATAAATAAAACTAGCCTTATTTGGAATCACATCTTTCACCACATGGTGTTCAGTTTCTTCCTAAAGCCTTCTCCTCATCTCTCATATCTTCTTCACCAACCTGGTTTAGGTCCGTTCTGAGCTCTCTGCATGGCGCTCTCAGACCTTCCCTTCTATGTACTTCTCAGTTAATCTCCCTGATTTGCCAATTCCAAGTCTTTTTCTTACACAATTCCCTTCTCTTATGAATTGAGTATATTCTCAGGCAGCCTCTTCAGAAAAGGATGGGTGGTCAGTTTTGTTTTGTTTTGTTTTTTTACCAGACTAAATTACATTAGATTACATTCATTCAGAATTCGCACCTATTGGATACTTATGTGAGATCTTTAAATTAAAAATCAAAGCCTTTCCCACTCTGCTATTTTTGAAGAAGTAATTTCCATCTCTTTACATAGGACTTCTGTTTTAGAACTTTTACTGATTCCAAGGATAACTGCAAATTTTTGATTACTGAAGAAAAAGCCAGATTATTTGTAATTGGAGATCTGGCATTGCTAGAATAGCCATTAAGCTCTATTTCTGCAATCTTCCTTTGAAACAACGTTGTGGTTTCTTAAAGCATCTCAAACCGAAGGTTGTGTGACATGGTGTGTGGATTGGTGGGGGAGGCTCCTGAGAAGCCATAGCTGAGTTTGATTAGTTGGTAATACCACAACCAAGTTATACTATTATAAATTAATCTAACAATAATTTATTTTGGAAACGTGGCATAGTTTTATGTTTTCAGATGGCCAAAAGGAACCTGGTTTCCCTTCCTCTAATAGGTCTTACTACCTCAAAACAATCTTTCATTTTTTCCCTATTTCTGAAAGTATTACCATATTTATCTTTTTTCCCTTTAGTAGTTTTTTATCAACCCAAAGATACATATTTCTCTTTAGTACTAGAAATATTTTTTCTATGAATTTTCTGATAGTTTCTCAACCAATATCAAAGCAGATGACCATCACTATTATTGTTTTATCTCCTTTCCATTTCTGAAATCCTTAGAAAAGTTTGGTACTTGTAGATTAAGTCTATAAGACACTTTAAATTTCTATCATTTTTTTTGATTTTTATAATATTTTTAAATATTCTTATCACAGTTTATATTTATATCTTAAATTGTAAACCATTTTAATTTTTCATAATGATCTTTTCTTTGCTGATAAAGTATTTCTCTTGGAATAGGGCATTAAATCAATTATTATAAGTATCTTTAATAATTAATAATAACTAACTTGATTAGTTTCTTGTGTTAACTATCTTTTTTCACTCAAAGTTCCATTTTTCTCTTTGTCTTTATCTGTGCTACTAATTTTGTAAAATGTTGGCTAACCTCTAATTTCTTGTCTATCAATATCTAAAACTGGAGTAGTAAACTGTTTCTATTAGTAAGTCATCATTGTGAATAGGTCTGTCATAATCAAAATGCAGACTTCTTGTTGGTGTGGAACCTCATTGGGACATTGGGTTTCATTTCCCTGATAACTAAGATGTTAAGCATCTTCAACATTTGTTTATTTTCTTTAAAAAGCTCCTACCTGTAAGATCCTTTTTGTCTTATGTGGGTTCTTTTTATTGCTTAGTGGTTAGATTAGATTATATATTTTGCATGTAAGTCCCTTATCAAATAATTTTCAAAAATTTTTTTCTTATCCTATGAGTTCTGCATATCCACCCTTTTTGGTTTGTTTGTTTGTTTTGAGATGATATCTTGTTAAATTGCTTAGGGTGGACTTCCAATGCAAACTCATCTTGTATCAGCTTCCAGGGTAGCTAGGATTACAGGTATGCTCCACCACAATTAGCTTAATTATGAATCTTTAATGCCATTGTTTTGAATCTGAAAGAATTGCTTAGTTCTCTTTTTTTTTGTTCTTTTCAGACATTGATAGACTGACAGATTTAATTGGCCAGTTAGATTGCAGAATGTCCTTTGATTTGAGATGGTACTTTTTTTAATATTTGTTTTTTTAGTTATAGGTGGACATAATATCTTTATTTTTATGTGGTTCTGAGGATCGAATCCAGTGCCTCACATATGCTAGGCAAGTACCTTATCTCTGAGCCACAATCCCAGCCCCCAAGATGTTTCTTAATAATTCTTTAAATTCAAATTATCCATTTCAGTTATTGTACTTTTAAACTCTAAAATATATAATTGCTTCTACTTTGTAATTTTATCTTTTTGATCATCTTTAGTTTTACAATACAATTATCATATACTCCTAAAATTATTTACACATGGCTTAATTATTAACAATACTTATAATAATTGATTTAAATCCCAATTCCAGTGAGGTTAACATTTAGAAAGCAAGCTTTCCTGATCCCAGTATGTCAGAGTTCTTCAGAATCCCCTGTAGTTTTCTTGACCCTCAGAGCTGAAGCCAGTGCAGTAAGAATAGATAAAGAAATAAGACACACAAATTCAAATTATGAAATAAAACATGGTTTTCAACATAGATAATCCAAAATAATTTACCAAAGTTTTGTAAAACTAATAGTAATTTTTGCAAGATCACAGAATACAAAGTCAATATTTTTAAAATTCAGTAATTGTCTCATGTACTTGCAACAAATAGTTACAAGTTTAAAGAATATCATTTAAAATATCTCAGTAACTTCAAAATATGTACAGGTATATATGCTGAAACCCAAAATTGCAAGTGAAAGAAAAGGAATTTGTTCTTAAACCCTAGCAAGATATATTCATTGTGATTTGAGAGATTAAATCTTTCATGATATACCTCCTCTCTATCTTGATGTATTGATTCCATGAACTCTCTTTCAAACATATACAGAGAGTTACTACTATAGCCAAAACAATTCTGTAAAAAAAAAAAAAAAAAGTTTTAAGACTCAAACCACACAATTTCAGGACTTAATATAAACTATAATAGTTATATTGTGGACAAAAAGGTAGAAAACTAGCTCAATGGGTACAAAGAAGAAAATGCCTCAAAATAAATCTACACAAATACAGTCAACTGATTTTGACAATAGCTGCAATGTAGTTCAATGGATTGAAAACACTATTATAAAAAATGTCAGAACAGTAAGATATGAATACATGATAAAATAAATTTGAACATATATCTTATACAAAATTTAACTGCTAATGGATAATCTGCCTTAATAAAATAAGTAAATCTATAAAGAGAAAGAAATAGGAGGTAATCTACTAACCTTGAGTTTTATTTATTTAACTAATTAATCAAATAATTAATTAATTGACTTATTTATTCTATGGTATTGGGAAATGATCCCAAGAGCACTTTACCACTGAGCTATATCCCCGGACCATTTTTATTTTGAGACACTGTTTTGCTAAGTTGCTGAGAGTCTCATGAAGATTCTGAGAACTTGCAATCCTCCTCTCTCATTTTCCCTTGAACTTGCAACAATTCTCCTGCTTCATTCTCCCAAGTCACAGGTTTATAGGATGTGCCATCAAACTCAGCTTAACCTTGGGTTTCATGAGTTTTCACATAAAATGCAAAAAGTACAATCTGTAAAAATAATATATATATACATATATATATATATGTATATATATATATATTGATTAACTGAATTTTATAAAAAAAATTAACTTATGGACTGGGATTGTAGCTCAGTGGTAGAGCACTTGCCTTGCATTGCATGAGGCACTTCAGCATCACATAAAAATAAAGAAATTGTGTCCATCTACAGTTAAAAAAAAACTTATTTTGTTCTGTAACACAAATATTAAGAGATTTCAAAGACAGACCACAGACTATAAGATATTCCATGAAATATATATATTTTTTCTCTTTCTCTCTCTCTCTCTTTTTTTTTTTTTTTTTTTTGGTGCTAGGGATTAAACACAGGGCAGAGTCCCACACATGCTAGGCAAGACTTTATCACTGAGCCACATCCCAGCTCTCCATGATATATTTTAAAAAACTTTAAAACTAACAGAAATTATACAAATAACCCAGCAAAAATGTAGCTAAAAATATGAACAGATTTCATACATCTAAAAAAATGCAATCAACTCGCTCAATATTGTTGTCACTGGGGAGATTTAAATTAAAAACACAATTTTATACTACTACACATTTATTATCAATACCAAAAGAAGTTTATTAGAGAAATCTAAAGTAACAAGCAATGCTCATTTATTAATAGCTTGAATTTAGAAGCACGGAGCTATGTTGGAAAATAATTTGATAATTTTTTACAAAGGTAAACATCTGCTTAACATAAAGTCCAGTCACTCTACTATGTATTTACTCAAGATAAACGCAAACGTGTTCATACAAAGATTTTTATGAATATATTCAATGAAACCTATTTATAAACAGCTTCAAACTAGAATCAAACCAAATGTCCCTCTGTTCTTAAATAAATAAAGTGTGGTATTCCATACAATGGGAAACTTCTCAGCAATTATAGAAATGATATGCAGAGTCACATGATAATTTATAAATACATTTCCAACATGGAAGAAGACAGATGAAAGGAAGAATGGTATCAGGGATGTCATGCATTCAGGTCATAAGGCTACCTTTTAGGTTAAGAATCTTATTATGATATTTTGTATTTGGTATTTGAGATTAATGTGATTTAGCCCACTTGGATTTTATGTTCCCTTTTTGAATGAATACAAACTCCTGATTCATCAGGGAAAGCTCAATATTACCGAGAAAATTCTTCCTAGAGATTTTAACAGATTTATTTTCTTATTTTTTTAAACTCAGAAAAGTGAAAAATCATAGCAAATGTGACACAGTAGGAGAAACATAAGGGAATTAAAGAACGATATTCTTCACAGACTTACTCTGTTATTTCCCTGAAGGGTTTTATAAAATTCTGAGACTACTCCTCTACAAAGGTACTATAGTTTGAATGTTAAGTTTTCGCCAAAGGTTTATGTGTTAAATACTTGGTTCCTATACTGTGGTGCTTCTGGGAGGTTGTGGAACCTGCAAGAGGTGGAGCCTCATGGAAGATCTTAGGTCATTGGGAGTACCCTTGAAGGGGATTGTGGGACATCAATCCCTTCCTCTATCCTTCACTTCCTAGTCATGAAATGATCAGCTTCACTCCAATATGCCCTCTCACCATGATGTACTGCCTCCCCACAAGCCTGACGATAGAGACAACCAATCATGGACTGATACCTCCAAAATTGTATGTCAAAATAAACATTTTGCTTTTATAAATCGATTATTTCAGTTACCTTGACTACTAACTATGATTTTACAGTTTATAATAATTTTAGAGCAAAAAAACATCAAATTCTTTTCTTCTTGCCATGGTAACTTTTTTGAAATATATGAATGAAAGATAAGGGCACAAAATCCAAAAATTAAAAAAAGAAACAAATTGAGAAATGATTCAGTGTTTAGCAGCTTAAAATTGTGCTTATCCAAATTCTTACACTATGAAATCTCCGCTCTGCTCTTGGCAATGGAGTATTCCTTCTAGAACTGCAAGAGGAGCAACCACCAATAAAGGAAAAAAGGAACTGTAGTTGGCATTTATTCTCTGCATAGTAAAAACATTAAGCTTGGCAATTTTACCTTTCTAAGAAACTTCATGTGTAAAAAGTTACTCTCCCACTGTCCCAGATAAGAATGGACAAAATTTAGCCTTAGACATAGCAATTTAAAATGCAGTATTCAGCACTTTCAGAGGTGAAGATGGGATTATAATAGAGAGATGTCTAGATTCAACAAATGAAGATGTTATGAAAACCTTTCAATGTGTAAAGCTTTTATTCATCTCACTGGTTTCTTCCTCTTAAATCAATGGATTAACTCTCGGACTCTTGGTAGCCATGTTAAGTATCAGAGATAAAAATCTTCAAAAAATTCACAAATTCTATGTGGTTTCAGGTTGACTGGTCATATTTGTAACTTGATTATTGTATGTGGGTTTTAAATAATGGCAAATATTACTGTAGTAGAACTGCTAAGCTGACAAATAATATCATTTTGTAAGGGTGAGTAGATATTAGTTTGGAAAGCAAACTATATATTGTCAGTTTTCACTAATGTAATATATCCCAATTTTTTTAAAATGCATTTTTTAAAAATCAAGTTGGCAAACTATGGGTCACTTTTTTGCCACATAAAATTGGGGGGGGGCATGAAAATGGTTGTGCTAATGATGGTCAAATCTAGTCCTTTCTCAAATTGTGGTATTTCATTGATTATCGACTTTTGTGTTACTTTTCATTGGGAGAATGTTATAGTAAATAATTTTAATTTTTATTTAGGAGCTTTGCACTATTCCATTAAAGACTATATCTGAGGAAATGCCTCACCCATTCTACCTTGGTGGTTGTTTGTGTGTGTGTATATGTGTACTTGTGTATATATGTGGTTGAGTAGAGGCAGGGCTTATTGTCTGAATTGTTACAAGAAACAGTGGTCTAATTTATCATGAGTCAGATGTATAGACAAAAGATTGACTTTTTGGGCTTATTGCTCTAAGTATTGGTTTCCTGGGCTGGTCTTTGGTTCATGGTTCCTTTTATGGATATGGTCTGGCCATTGTCTGTTTATTCAGTCTCTCAAAACTCTAAAAGTAAGAAAAGTTAAATAAGAAGAATAAAGAAAATTTTTTTAAAAAAATAGGAAGAGATGATATGGCAATAATGAAAAAAGAAAGAGAAGAGGTAGCTTGAGAAAATAGAGGTAACATTCTGGTAAGGTCAGCAACTCTCCAAGGTACAGGTGCTCCAAGTATAGTTCCTGACTTCTCTCTCTTCTGTTCCCCTTCAGGATACATCCTGTACCCATACTGAAATAGGTCAGAAGAAGCTGACCACAATAACCTCTGCAAACTTCCTGCTTATCTGACAAGAAGAGAAGTTTAATTATGGCAAAGGTCTTTTGGGTGGTGGGGAGGGTCTCTGGCCTGCTTCAATCCCAGTCACTTAATAATGTTGGATCTAATAGTTCCACATGATTAAAAATGCCTGTGATGAGTGATATCAGGATTGCTGCAGACATGATTGGCAATTTTCTTGGTGGCCTTAGGGTGTACCACAAGTAATAACAGAGCAAGTGGGATCCTAAAGTGAAGAATGTCTTCGTAAATGGACTGACTTTTTTATGCTTTTCTTAACTGATATAGAACAGGAGGAAAAAAAATAAAGTTACATCATGATATAGGAATGAAAAATTAAACCAGTCAAACTAACTTACCAGGCCAACCCCTTCTTTAGCCTGGTCTATAACTCACACAAGCTGATGTGTCCCAGTCACTCTGGCTGTGTATTTATGGTGAGCATTCTCATCTCACACCATGTAGAGTGAGGAATTGCTCCTACCCACACAGAGCCCACAAATACATCAACAAATGCAGACAAGATGGCTACAACAGGAAGCTTTTTACAATTTCTTTTTGCTGTGCAGGAAAACAAATTCAAGATTAAAAAATTGCCTGCATTTCTTGTCCATTGACTTTTTAAGGAAATACTGTATTTTCTTGATGACACAACTTAAATATTTTATAAGTTAACTTTGAAGAGAAAAGATTAATCTTTCAAACAATGTCTTCATTTGATGTGATATTATCTCTTGTAATCTTTTTAACACTTTTTGGTGAAGGCATTCCTGCACCTGCTGTCTGACATGGTCACAGCGTGGGGAAACTGGAACCATGGGGAATGTTAAGTGTTTGTTTAAGATACTCATGATATGGGTAACAGGGCATATATCAATCAATAATAAAAGTATGTAATGCCTGAGCTTGCAGGAAAATTCCCAGAATGTATCTCTCAGGATATCAGCAATAGTGTTATTCCTCAAGCCGAAGCAACAAGAAATGTTTATCTCACAGTTAACAATTTACACTAACCCCCCCTCCTCCCTTGTTCTAAAGCCACTACCTGTGCAAACAGCCTAGTTACAGAAAAATAATTGATGTGCCAACAGTACAAGGACCACTGTATGTAGCTTACTTAATTAAAGGAAGATTATGGTATCCCCCTCAAGGACAAGAGGCTAAAAAAAAGACATTCCTCCCACCATCAGAGCCTCCTTTGCCTTACACAGGAATTTATGATAAAAATGGGAAACACATAGTTAATACTAATGGCAAATGGGTTGAGGTGCAGGGCCTGCCCTTTAGTTAAAGGTTATAAAGGCATAAGAATTGATGTGCTTTGACCAAAGATCAAAGAAACTCTGTAAGAAAGCAGTTAAATGGGTCATATGAGAAAAGGAAATTACCTTGGAAATTAAAAATAAAATAATGTAAAGTTAATATAGATATATTTTAGAGGCACTTCAGAGTAGTAGGCTTCTAAATTAATAGACTTTCACTATTTTAGGTATGTTTTATTGGGATATTTTAGTTTAGAAGTAACAAAACTTAACAATAATCATTTGTATGCTTTAAAGTTAAAGGTTAGTGAAATAATTATAGGTATGCTTTAAAGTTAAAAGTTAATAATAGGTCAGGAGACATGTAATCCAGTTGCATAGTCTAGCACCTAGTGATTGAGGTAAAAACATAAAAGCTAATCATGATTGGCAAAGGTTATAAGAAAATATTTTAAACAATGTACTCAATATCTTAGATAATCAATGTATGTCAGAAAAGATTGTAACTCTTGTAAAATTATGTAAATCATAGAAGTTTCGGGCTTTGAGGCTATTCATTAACTACCTGAAAAAACACCTGCAAAAAAAAAAAAAAGGTATAAAAATAAAGGCCCTTCTAGGGGCGGCAGATATTTCTGGAGGCAGCTCATAACTTGCAACCTTTTGTCCTGCCTCTTCTTTAGCCAACTCCTCCTTCAGGACCCCTGGATCCCTGCTGGGGCTGGACCTGGGCAACTTTTCTCTGCCTTACACTTAATGATATCTTCTTACATTTAATGGTATCTTATAGGAAACATGATGTATGTAAGAAATAATTAAAAATAAATAAATTAATTTTAATTAATTAATTAATTAATATCAATTAATTAATTAATAATATAGGAAACAATAGCAAAATAAGATCTTTATCCTGACCTCAAAAACGAAATAGTGATAGTTTAGAAGGATAGTCAACAAGGAAAATAAAGAATAAAATATTTTTATGTGTCCTAGGCTTCCTTTTTTCTCCTGCCCTCTTCCCCTTATCTTTCTCCTTCCTGCAGTAGTGAGTAGGCATTTGATTAGGACTAGGAAATGTTAAATTGGATGGCCAAAAGGAAATGTTAAATGGGAAACAGGTGGGCTGAGGAGGATGGGCAGGCTGGAGCAGCCAAGGACACATTAACAACCTTATAGCTCCCTGTAGGGAGGGGCAAATCCTGGGACAGGTTACCTTGGCAACAGGTTGGAGCAGGAGGAGGTTCTTGATAAGGATGGAGGAAGGGCCCCAAGGAATTAACATTTCAATCCTTCAGGGGACAGTCTCCAACTTGGCAGACTCACTCAAAATTGGCCTCCTAGATCGGACCTGACTCAATTTACCTATCTATACTGACTGCCTGTCTAATTCTGGCTTTATTAGGAAAATTTCTTTTCCAGAGAGACAGTTATTGAAGGGGTAAAAATTAACAAAGGGTAAAATTAACAAAGGGTAAAGTTATTGAAGGGGTAAAAATTATCCAAAGTCTCTGGAGAGAGATCAAAGGGATTACAATCAACTGAGAAGCATTTATCAACTTAATCATTGAAAATCATTAGACCCATGGGCAAACATGACATTCCAGTTAGAAACTGAAGCTGTACCCCTGCTGTTCTGCTTTGCAAAGGAGCTAACCAGAAGTCAAGAGGGAATTTTTATTACTCCTAGGTTCAAGGGGAGTTTAAGCATAGCTTCAATTAGTGGCTACAATAAATGGTGCTGATTCTCAGGTGACACACACAAGTCCAGATGAAAAGGAAAAAAAAACATGTTTTCAAATAAGCAGGAATGTTAAAAGACTGTGCTGTGGGAAATAGGTGTTAGAAATTCACAAAAATGCATAAATTAAGCAACAAGTTTCTAAATAACAAAGGAATTAAAAGACAAATCTTCAGAAATTAGAAAAGTATTTTGAGACAGATGAAAATGAGTACATAGCATGCCAAAACCTTGGCAGATATACGTGAAGTAATGCTTAGAGGAAATTTATAGTTGCAAATACATATATTTAAAATGCCAAAGTGATCTCAAATCAATGATCTATCCTCCACCTCAACACATTAGAAAAAGAAGAGCAGAAATAAGCACAAAGCAAAGAGAAGGAAGGGAATAATGAAGACAGATGGAAAGAAATGCTAAGTAAAATAGAAAAACAATAGAGGAAATGAACAAAAATCAAAAGCTGTATAATTTGAGAAGACAAAATTTTCAAACTTTAACTAGATTTGCATAGAAATAATACTAAATAAGTTACTAAAATCAGAAATGAAAGATGATATGCCTACTATTGCAAGAAAAAACAAAAAGAGTATAAGAGAATACTATTTAAAACTATATACATATAAATTTCTAAAAATACCCCCAAATCTGAATAACCTGATAATTATTTAAAAGCCAAGGTTGAAGTGGCTACATTATTGATATAACAAATATTTAAAGACTTTGTGTCAGTCTTTCCTAATTTCTTTCAAAAAATGGAGGAGGATACTGTTTTTCCAATTCATTCTATGAGGCTAGCATTTCTTTGAGGTCAAAGCCAAAATGAAGATACCAGAAGAGAAGAAACCTCCAGGTAACTGGCGGTATCAAAAGCATTCTGGAATTAGACAGTGGTGATTAATGCACAACTCTGAATATACTAAAGTTCCTTAAATTGATTTCTCTTAATGATTTAATTTTTATATTACATGTATTATATCTCAATAAAGCTATTTTTTAAAGAAGTAGAGTAAACATGAATGGCAGTAAAGGACAATAAACAATAAACTACCAGGATTTCTTTTTAAAATTTTTTCCCTTAAATTTTTTTATATAATATTCAACACTCCCTTTTCACTATCATTCTCACTTCTAACCCAATCCCTGGAAATCAGTAATCAGCATGTGTCTCTATGAATTTTTCTATTCTGGATATTTAACATAAGAGGAATCATACAGTATACTGGTTTTTGTGTCAGTCTTCCTTGACTTAGCATAATGTTTTCAAACTACTTACTTTCCTTTCTCCTTTTATTTATTTATTTATTTATTTATTTATTTATTTATTTATTTATTTATTTATTTATTTATTTTTGCAGTGCTGCTGATTGAAACCAGATTCTCAAGCATGCTAGGTGTTTTAGCCAGTTTTTTCACAGCTGTGACTAAAGGACACAACCAGAACAATTGTAGAGGTGGAAAAGTTTGAGGACTCAAGGTTTTAGAGATCTTGGTCCATAGAAGGCTGGCTCCATTCATGGAGGCTGAATCTTAAGGCAGGAGAGTTGGCAGAGGGAAGCAGGTCATGGTGATCAGAGAGCAGAGAGGGATTCCACTTGCCAGAGACAGACTCCACTTGCCAGAGAGAGAGACTCCACTTGCCAGATACAAATATATACCCCAAAGCAACGTCCTAATTCCCACCTCTTCTAGCCACACCTTTATCACCATAGCTTCTAGTCATCACTCAGTTAATCCCATCAGGGATTAGTTCACTGAGTAGGTTAAGATTATAAACCAATCCTGTCTCCTCCAAACCTTGTATTGTTTTACACATGAGATTTGGGGAAACACCTCACATCCAAACCATAGCACTAGGCAAGTCCAGCCCTCAAACTACTTGCATTTCTAAAATACCTTTCTTAAATAAAGTGCTCTGACTTATTCAGAATAAAAGCACAAACATGCCAATTTATATAAATTGTAAATTACAAAAAGCATTAATTTTAACAAAAAAGGAATCCATAATTTTATTCTTTGACAATTCTTTTAATAAATACAGTACTAATTTCTCAAAAGCTTTTTTACATTAAATCCTATCCAATATTTATTTTTGTTTTTCTTGAAGATTACATCATAAAAATATTTTCAAACTTTAATTATTTTATGTCCACTTCTAGTTGTATGTAATTGAAAGAAATGAAAATTATTTAATTCTCTAACGTGGCTAATTTTAAATTTGTATTTCATTGTGCTATTTCTAGTGAAAAGTGATGTTAGGCCAGTTCTGGAACAGTAGCTGAACCACATTTGAGAGAATTTGAACCACATTTGAGAAAACTTGCACAATGCAGAGTCTCTACAATGTATCTTCTAAATGTACTACATGCGATAAAAAGCTAATAGATATGCAAAGAAACAAAAGCCCTGACTAACAATTTAAAAGACAAACTAGTCAATAGAAACACCAGAAGTAGTGAGCAACTACTATGATAGACAGCTCCTAAGATGATCACTAACTACTGACAGTGGTATTCACACTCAGATCATTGCTTGTTGTACCATGGTTAGTTAGTGAGGGAGCTTGAAAGCAGACCCTCTGTCCTTTTTAGATGGTACACACCCTTAGCAAAGTCTAAAGCACTTTTGAAGTACTCTTGAATTCCTGACTATCAGAACATTTTAAAATAATTATTTGTAAGCTGTTAAGTTTTGTGTAATCTGTAATGCAGCAATAGATAAATACTGATACCAGAATGTAGGGTAGTTTTATTAGTATCAGATAAAGTATATTTCAGAACAAGAAAGTAATTATTAGAGACAAAGAAGAACATTGCATAATTATAAATGTGTCTATTTATATTTCTAATGCATATGCAACTAATAAATTAAAATATTTGAAGAAAAAACCAACAACTAAAATAAGTATATCTGAATATTAAATAGAACTAGTAGACCAAAAATATCAATAAGGATAAAAAAGAATTAACTCCATGAAACTGGATGTAATTACCATTTATTGAACAGCAGCAGTGTTCTATGCAAGTGTAAATAGCTCATTCACCAAGACAGACTATATCCTATGTCATAAATCTAACCTTCACACATTTAAAATAATAACCATCATATAAAGTATATTCTCTGACCATAATGGACTTAAAATAGAAATTAAAAATACAAAGATAACAATAATTTCACACTGGAAATTAAATAAGACACTTCTAAATAATCTACAGTTCTAAGAAGAAGTCTCAAATTCTCAAAGGAAATTGGAAGACATTTTTAAATGAATGAAAAATAAAATATAACAGTGAAATTTGTGAGTTCCTCTCAAAGAAGTACTTAGAGGAATATATTTTTGGTCTACTAGTCTATATATTTTTGGTCTACTGATATTTTTGGTCTACTAGTTCTATTATATATATATGTATGTTCTAATATATATATATATATATATATATATATATATATATATATATATATATATTAGCTTTCTGACATTATAAATAAGTACCTCAGATAATTAACTTAGAAAGTTTTATTTTGACTCATAGTTTCTGAGCTTCCATATCATGATTAATTGACCCCATTCCTTAGAGCCTCAGAATGCCATGGTAGGAGCTGATGGTGGAGCAAATGATTACCCTATCAGTCAGGAAGCAAAGGGAAGAGGAAGCAACTGGGATCCCACAATCCCCTTTAAGGGCACTCTTTCAATGACCTTAGGACCTCCCACTGGGCCCTATCTGTTAAAGGTTCCAGCACTTTCCAATAATACCACCCTAAAGACCAAGTCTTTATTAGCACATGGGCCTTTGGGTTACGCCTCCAAACCATAGCAAGATAGTATTAAATATTTTCCTGTGAAAAGAGAAGAAAGATCTCAAAACAATGATCTAATTGCTATATCATGCTAAGCGAAATAAGCCAATCTAAAAAAACAAGGGGCCAAATGTTTTCTCTAATAAGTGAATGCTAATCTGTATGGGGGGAGGGAGGGGACAAAGGGATAGATGACAGTGGAATGAGTCAGACATCACTACCCCACATACATGTATGATTGCACGAATGGTGTGAACCTACTTCATGCACAGAGAAGTGAAAAATTCTGTTCCATTTGTGTACAACGAATTGAAGTGCTTTCTACTGTCATGTATAACTTATTAGAACTAATAAGTAAATAAATAAATAAATTTTAAAAATAATCTAAGTTTCAAGCTTTAGGAATTAGGAAAGTCCAAACAAAAACAAAAGGAAAAATAATATTAGGTATCTCAGAATCTGTTTAAAAATGGGGGGAAAAAACATAGCAATAAGTTAATTCACCTGTAATATTCTCTCCTTGTTTAAAATGCAAACAAAATGCACATATTTTTTTCTCTAAAGAGAATGACTAATAGATGATAAGAGGTCAAGGGAATAACTTCCGTAATCTGTTGAATTAATTTCAGAACACCACCAAAACAAATTGCTAATTCAGTGGGTCATTCAGTAACTAACATCAGTTAAACTACTATGTCTAAGAAGCTTAAGAGCTGTACAATCTTCACTGTAATTGCACTTCTGTTATTGAATCTCTGCACCAGTGTATAGGGCTTGTTAGGAATCCCAGAATTCATGTAGTACAACTGTCTTTTGATGTCTAAGTCCATGCTTAGTGATTCTTTCAAGCAGCCATTTGTCCTCTGTGTAGACAATGGAAATTCAAGGGTAGCCTGGAAAGAAAAAGCTTCCAGTCCTTATCTGATTCAGAGCAACTCCTGATTTTACTTCTCAAAAGACATGCTGCTAAAATGAACCATACTTTTCTGTTTGTGACATAAACTAAATATTTATGACACAAAGTAGACATTAAAGTTCTTACAGTGGTTTGGACTTAAAAAGAAAGGTAAATATAGTGATTGATTTTGGTAAATAAAGCATTTTAAAATTCACTATGCATTTTCTTCTATATCACCATATTATTTTTAAAAATCAAGGATATTTTTTAAAATCAAGAAATTGAGCCTGCAAGAACTAATAAGATATCTTTGATAAACTGATACTTTAATGAAGGTTTCAGAAAAAAACATATTCAACTATTTTAATTTACAATGTTTTTGTTAGAGGTTATAAAGACTTCAAATTTAATGTTATTAAAAAACACTTTGGTAGTTTATCTAAAGTTAAAAAAAAATTACTTTAAACTAAAGATCCAGCAATGTTTGTTTTGTGTCTCTGAACTCTGCGCCAAATATGTTCTCAGGTTACCTGTCTCTATGGAGTATGCTCTGGAAATATCCACCCTTGCATAAATGGAACTCCTGGTTACACACATATATTAACCATTACTATTCACCATGTGTTCCCAGGTCAAATGGGGCAGGGAATGAACAAAATTATTGTGCTACTCGGAGTAAACAATCTCACAACAAGCTATTCACTTGAGAATAACCCTGAGAAATGTTTCTATTCTTTTAGTTGGCTGATTTGCTTTTCCATTGGTTTACTGCCCTTGTTTCTATGGACCATAAAGAAAGGGAAGTTAGTAGTATATAATGGTTCCTCAAAGAAAAAATTTGAATGAAAAAATTTGGGGCAGAGGCAGTAAATTTACAAATGACTTCAAATGAATTGGAGGAGTCAATTTCATGTAAATTGATGTAAGTCAAATAGCACTGAGGAATTCTAAATAATTAAATCTACCTCTAATAGTTGTGATTTTAGTAGTTATGGGTTATTTATGTTTATTACATTATGAAGTAAATTATGATGTAATTGCTAGAAAATGGCATTATAATATGAATGGTACTAAGCAATGTCATGTAGTACAACTGTCTTTTGATGTCTAAGTCCATGCTTAGACATATTAGAGCATTGTTTAATAAGTATTGTTAATATAAAAGGATCATTTAATTTTCTAAGACTCTTTTCAATCTTGCTATTTACTAGTTAGGTAGAGCTTATGCTCTGTGAAGTTGTATGACAGTTTACTATAGCTATAAGTGATGTTCAATCCAAAAGTTAACCCAATTGATTATTGTTTCACTATCCTGTAAGACATCAACTTGTTTCACATATAATTAATAATCTTATTCTTTTAAAAAATGACCTCTTTACTCAAATTTTGTTGAATCTTATTTATCATATATTGGTTCTTCACTAATGAGTAGGAAAAAATCCTAGGTGTTCATCCTATTTTTCAGTAAAATTATATTTTTAATTTCTTGAGTTATACTAACAACAGAAAGAATAAAACTATGCTTTTCCAATTTTCACTCCTGAAGGATTTACTAAGCAGAAATTAGTTACTTTTTATGAATCTGAGATTCAATAAAAACAAAAATATATGTATAAAAATTCACTAAATATTTGAAGATCTCTTTATGAACATGCAACAATGAGGTGATGTTTTCATCATTTACATTTCTTTGTGGAAGCTCATATTTACTTTTCAAAAAGATTATATCCACTTGAAAGATGTTTATGTCAGAGGAAACAATGGTAGCAGGTAGCTAAATGACACATACTCCTTGGATCTAAGAAAGAGCACCCTAGGTT
This sequence comes from Urocitellus parryii, assembly GCF_045843805.1. NCBI lineage: Eukaryota > Metazoa > Chordata > Mammalia > Rodentia > Sciuridae > Urocitellus > Urocitellus parryii. The sequence continues at coordinate 249,652 of NW_027551764.1, forward strand.
CAGCTGCTTCTAGAGGGAGTTTTGGAATATTCATAAATCATTGGTAATGATTTATAGCCAGAAAAGTGTATTGCTTTGGTAATGATAGATGCCTTAAGAAATCTGGAGTACTTGCTGGCTGCCACTTGTGCTGATTATTTATGAACACTGTGATTTTTTGAAAGTGAGACAGAAGCAACTAACCACAATTCCTCACCTTCCAGAAGATAAAGAACCCTGCCTGCCATTGGTGTATACTCAAAGGTGCATTTCTTTACTAACTTTACATTCATTGTGTGGGTATTTTTCCTGACCCTTAAAAGAAAGTTATATCTTTTGAGAGAAAATTAAAAATCATTCCATTCCTTTCCATTCATTAAAGGAGAAAATTCTATGACACATTGAAGAAAATAATTTTCATGGGCTTCAACAGTGAATTAATTGATCAAATACATCCACTTGTACCTAAATTAATAGTTTTTTTAATCTTAATTTAGATTACCCACTTATACTATTGCACAAAGTAAACTAGGCTAGTAATAAAGTTTCATTTTGCTTGGTTTTTCTGTTGAGGTCACTCAAAATAAGCATACATGTAATAACCTGTGAATGTTTATCTAGAATAAAAAATATTTGCTTTTTTTTTTTCATGATTCTAGTGATTTCTACCATTGGACGATTCTTTTTTTTTTTTAAATATTTTGTTTTAGTTGTAGTTGGACATAATACCTTTTATTTTTATGTGGTGCTGAGGATCTAACCCAGAGCCCCACATGTGGTAGGCTTTACCACTGAGCCACAACCCCAGACCTGGATGATTCTTTTAAATCAAACTTTTCATTTTGAGATGACTGTGGATTCAAACACTGTTTTAAAAGTCAATACAGAGAGATTCTGTGTGCCGGGTAAATCTTCTTGCACCTGTATTTATGAAACATGTTGGTTTATTGTTTCCTTTTCTTGTACAATCTTCTGGTTTCAATATAAAGGTAATATTAGCTTCTGTGTCATGCCGTGGGCCTGTTCCTCTAATGGATGCAAGCCCTCCTTAGGCATATGCCTTTCAGAATTAAGACACTGATTAGGGGGCTGGGGATGTGGCTCAAGCGGTAGCGCGCTCGCCTGGCATGCGTGTGGCCCAGGTTCGATCCTCAGCACCACATACAAACAAAGATGTTGTGTCCTCCGAGAACAAAAAAATAAATATTAAAAATTCTCTCTCCTCTCTCACTCTCTCTTTAAAAAAAAAAAAAAAAGACACTGATTAGGTTGTGAGAATCTCTGCTCTCATGCCTGCTGTATTCTTCCTTTTTATTCCATCATTAATTAATTAGATGAGTATGATTTTAATCATAGTAACAATCATCTAATTAATCATATCATTTTCACAATTTTACATATTATATAATTCTATCTATTCTTTATGATAAAAAATTAATCTTTGTTCTTTAATTTTATGGCCCACATTAGTAAGTTTGGACATTTTAAGTTTAATTTAGTAACTACTATTTGCTTAAAATATTGCATTTTAATCTGTAAAATATTTATAGTTTTCAACTTTCTTTGTAACATCTGGGTATATGTTCTCTAGAAAGAGGATGAATTAAGATTTCCTATCCAATCAAAAAAACTAGAATCATACTTTTACATTGTGAAATATTATAAATCACCTGTCCTAACCTTCAAACCCAAGTCAAATAGAAATTAGTATAACCAAAAATAAAATTTATAATAAATTTCAAAATGTCCATCTTTTATTTTTAAAGTTTAAAATATATAGAAAAAAAGTAGGGAAAAAATATAAAAAGGAATATTGCCAAATTCAGTCCCCAAGAAGTCATTTGCACTTGGTAAACTGAATCAGGCTTCTCTTAACGGGAAGAATTAAAAATATAGTCAAAATTATAATTTAATTTATATATTTATACTATTATTAATCCATACAAAATCTAGACATTTTATGTGAGCAGAATCATTAGTAATTGTTTAACTATGAAGAAATTATTAAATTTAACTTAAATATTTTTTTAACACAAATATTTAGTGGCCAAAAGCTTTTTTTATGAAATAATGATAAAAACTCAAAGATAGTAACCAGATTCACTTACCAATAAATTCTCTTAAGTTTGGTAAGGTAACAAAATTTATTATTTTAAATCATTTTTGGGAGGCAGGGGAGTAAACAGGGATTGAACTTAGGAGAACTCTACCACTGAGCCACATCCCTAGCCCTATTTTGTATTTAATTAGAGGTGGGGGTCCCACTGAGTTGCTTAGTGCCTTGCTAAATTGCTAAGGCTGGTTTTTAACTCACAATCCTCCTGCTTCTGTTTCCAGAGCTGCTGGGATTACAGGCATGCGCCACCATGTCCAGAAATCTTAAATCATTTTAAATTGTACAGTAATCAGTATTAAGTATATTCACATTGTTGGGGAACAAAGCTTCAAAACTGTTTTTTTTTATGAAAAATTAAAAAATGAAAAATTTACCCAGCTTCTGGCAACCATTTTTTCACTTTCTGTAATTTTAACAACTATAGGTCCCTCCTATAAGGGCAATCATAGAATTTGCCTTTTTTGACTCAATTATTTCATCTAGCATAAAGTCCTTAAGGTTCATCTATCTCATAGCATGTATCAGAATTTCCTTCCTTTCCAAGGCCAGTATTTCATTGTCTGGATATACCACATTCATTTATTTATTTATTTATTTATTTATTTATTTATTTATTTATTTATTTATTTATCTATCTATCTATCTATCTATCTATCCCTGGAAGCCTAATTTTATTCCTCCTTTTAGCTATTTTTAATAATGCTGCTGTGAATATAGATGGACAAATAACTCTTCAAAATTGTACTTTGAATCTTTTGGGTTTATTCCCAGAAGTGTAATTGCTGCATCAAATGGTAATTATAGTTTTAACTTTTTTAACAGCAGCTACACCATTTTACCTTCCTATCAAAAGTACAAGGAGTTTTTATATCTCCACGTCTTTTCCAGCATTTGCTATTTTTTGTGTTGTATTTTTGTTTGTCTGTCTTTAATAGTGCTCATCCTAATGCCTATGAGACATTATCTCATTGAGGCTTTGATTTATATTTCCCTTATGAATAGTGATGTAGAACATCCTTTGTACAGGCTCACTTGCCATTTGTAGATCTTATTTTAGGTGGAAAAATCTATTCAAGTCATTTGTTCAATTTTTTAAATAATTTTTTTGTAATTATTTGTATATTCTGGATATTAACCCTTTTATGGTTTAGATATGAGTTGCTTTTCAAAAACTTGTGTGTAAGATAATGCAAGAAAGTTTAGAGGTGAAGTGATTGGGTTATGAGAGTTTTAAAAAACCAAATCAGTGCATTGGCCACTGATATTGATTAACTGGGTGGTAACTGTAAGCAGGTAGGGTGTGGCTAGAGGAGGTGGATCACTGTGGGTGTGTCTTTGGAGGACCCTCTTTAGTGGAGCTCTCTCTCTCTCTCTGCTTCCTATTAGTCATGTCCTGAGCTGCTTTTTACCTCCACATCCTTCCACCATGATTTTTTTCCTAACTTCCAGCCCAGAGCTATGAAGTCCACCATCGATGGATTGAGACCTCTGAAACTGTGATCTCCAAATAAACTTTTCCTCCTCTAATTGTTTTAGTCAGGTCTTTTGGTCACAGCAACAAAAAAAACATAACTAAAATAAACACCTTATGCAAATATTTTCTCCTATATCCAGATTATTTTCACTCTGTTGCATCATTTTATACACAGAAGTTTGAATTTTGATGTAGTCCAATTTATCTATTTTTTCTTTAGTTGTTTGCATTTCTGGTGTAGGACTGAGTCTCCTTTCAAGGATACATTGTGGTTTTAGATCACATCTTCTGACTTTATGGGAAGTATGAACCTATAGCACTCTTGGATTTTTTCCTATCTCAATTTTATTATTCTATTTACATGTTATGGACCATAGCATTTTTATTTTCCTCTATAACCCTAATTTCCATGGCTTTTCCAACTTGCACCATATTCTCTGTTCAAAAAGATTCAGTGCTTAATACCCAACTCTTCATTTCTCACTTTCCTCCATCAATCCTTTATCTTTTAAATCTTTGAAGTTTAGTGCTTCAAAGTTTAGACTTCAAAGAGGGTCCTAGGTGTCTCTCTCTTTCTTTCTTTCTTTCTTTCTTTCTTTCTTTCTTTCTTTCTTTCTTTCTTTCTTTCTTTCTTTCTTTCTTTCTTTCTTTGTTGTAATTGGACACAATACCTTTATTTTACTTATATTACTTTCATGTGGTGCTGAGGAGCAAACCCAAGGCCTCACACATGCTGGGTGTGCTGGGAGAGTGCTCTATGGTTGAGCCACAACCCCAGCCCCTAGGTGTCTTGTTTTTAAACCTTTAGGTTGAAGATAAACTTTTAAAGATAAGATAAGCTTTCATAAAGATAAGAGCTTGCATAAATTCTTAACTTGCATAAACTCTTGCTCATCTTTACACTTGATAAATAAGCCAGCTATTTATAAACTGTGGACTGCTATTTTCTCTCCTTCTAAAGTGTGTAAACATTCTTCTATTGCAAATATTTTCTCCTATGTCCAGATTATTTTCACTCTAGAAAATCTGAACGATTTGCCTTTTTTGTTTTTATTCTAGATCTTGTGGTATGAGATGAAAGTTTGATAGAACTAATGATGGGAAAATTTTCTACTTCTTAACCTGAAAAACTTTTATAAACTTTATCTTAAGAACAAAACTTGGAAGTTCTTTATGACAAACGACCTAATTCCAAAGTCTTGTCCTTTATTATGATTCCCTTCAGAAGAAATTAGATTCAACAATTCGGCAAGATATTGTTTAATTTAAATCTAATAAGAGAGAAAAAAAGAGTAGAAATAAAGGATGTAGTGCATAAAATTTACAGTAGATTTTAAGAAAACTTAAAATCTTCTTTCTTATTAGTAGTAAGATCAGTCTGGAATATATTTTCAAATGAGTCCAGGATTTATAGACCTTTCTTAGGTTGTTTAGAGAAATTGATAACATCACCTTTCTTGAGTACCTGAACTCTTCCTTAGATGCTGCAAAACAGAGATAAAGAATATGAACACAAGAGTCAGACCACTTACGTTCTGTTCCTGGGGCTCTACATCCTCATTTTGGGTCTAGGGTCAGCCATCCAACATTCCCATACTTAACATTTCTCTTAAAACAAGGATGTACCACTGATTTCACATTTTATAGTGAAGATTTAAGAAGGTAAAGGATGTGAAGCACTTAGGGTAGTAACAATACGTAGGAACATCTATAAGATTACATCCATGTGTACCTAGGTCTAAGTCCAGGACGATACAGAGATATAGATTAAAAGGCAGAAATAGAATCAGAGAAACACCATAGAGATATTCCTCATTGGCTTCATGGTTATATGACCAGAACTGTCACACAGGGCAGCACTCAGAAGGAACATATCTTACAATAATCAGAGGGTGCCATCTTGATATTCTTAGTGGTTTTGTATTTAAACTTTCATATTTTAAGTGAAGTTCAATGGGACAATGGAGCCTAACTTCCTGGCCTCTTCCTTTCCACTACCTCCTGGGTTGGGTTCTCAGCCAGTTTCTTAATCTCCTGATGCTTTTGTTGGAGCTGGCCTTCCCTGGCCCACCCTCCACACAGGCAATGACTAGGTTCAGTCATGTGAGGGGAGAGATCAGGCAGGGGCCTGGGCCTAATCAAAAGGAGTCTTCAGTTTGGGCACAGGTCTCCCAAGGCAACTGGCTCAGCATGGAAGCCACTCCCATTAACATTCCAAGCACACTTTGGCACAACAGTTTAAAGACTGTTAGAAACTGTCTTCCTTCTGTGGGTGTAGGTGGAATTCACATAGAAAGTATAACACCAGATTAAATTTTCTCAGATCTGTCAGATTAGTAGCTAGAGAGTGTCACAAATCAGGTATGAATTCTTAGTTCCACAAGTCTGAGATCTGTGAGAGTCTGTGTTCTCTGAGTACACAACCACTCCTCATCCCCAATGATGCTATTGCATTACCTCAGCAACCTAACACTTGGAAACTTCTCTTTCCTCCTTCCAATTTTGGTGAGTCTGACTTTAATTTGACTCTTTTGGATAGTTTGAGGCACTCTGGTAGATGAATTACAAAACACAAATTGAATAATTGTGATTCCATATATGTCTTAAATGTTTAATTTTTGCTTTTAAAGCTGGCACTGCACAATATTAAAAATGAGTGATAAAATGGTTGCTAGTATGTTGAACTTAAAATTTTCCTTTGCTTAAATGAATAAATAAGAAAAGAAAAACTAGAGAAAATCTGTGGATGAAAGAAAAGAACTTTGTACTTTATTATCTTTGATAGTATTCTTCCTAGCTTTTTGAACATGAGGTAATGCATTTTCATTTTGCATGAGTCCTCACACATTAGATAGATGATCATGTGTTTATATGAATGTATGTGTATGTGTATATGAATGTGTGCATATATCTAGGTATATGTACGTATATTACTAACAAGTATAAAACATTCCTTGACTTTGTTTTACATGTTGAAACTATTTTAACAGTTTTACCTTATTAATGTTTTAGTTTAGCAATTTATTTTTTATTTCTTTTATGTTTTATAAATTATATTTCAAAAGTTCTTACACATAATTCTTTTAACAGAAGTATGTTTTACTCTCCATGCTTCACATACATTTTGAGTTTTTTTTCAAGTTATTTAGGCATGTTGATCTTTGTAAAGCAATATCAAAAAAATCTCTGTATATTTTTCTGTAATTTGACCTTCTCTTATGTTTCCTGAAGATCTCAAAATGCTCCACAAATAGAATCACAATGTGGACTTGGATCATCCAACAATTTGGGGTCATGTTAATATTCTCTGAAGTATGGCTATGTGGAAGACAGTCATGTGAGGGGAGACAGGACCACATCAGACAAAATAAATTTTGTAAGTAAATTCATGTGTTTTGTAAAATAAACATCAAAGAAGACTTCAGTCAGATGAAGATCTTTTTCTACTGTTTTTCACCTGTGTAAGCATGCCTACGTGCATAGGCAAATCCTAAACAAAGTAATTATTTAAAAGACAATGAACGAAAGAGTAAATAATGGGTGGGAAGCAAGAGGTAAGAAGGCATGAGAGGAAACTACATATTGGGAAGCACATAGGCTGAGGACTCCTTGAGACATTATACAAAATGGGTGTTTGAGGGGGAAAAAAATAACTCAGTCCTCAGGGGGTGGGAAAAAAAACTGTCTCCTACTCAAGGATCTCTAGAGAAATGGAACCAATAGAAAGAATTGGCTCATATGGAGACTGGGAAGTTCCATGATCTGCCATCTGTAAGCTGGAGACTCAGGAAAGCTGAGGATAAAATTCAGTGTGAGGACAAAGTCCTGAGAACCTGGAAAGCTAATGGTGTAAACCCTTGTTCAAGAGCAGGAGAACACAAGATGAGTTGTCTCAGCTCAGTGTCAGGCAGACAAAAAAAAAAAAGGGAAAACTCCCTTCCTCTTCCTTTTGTTCTATTCAGATCCCCAGTGGATTGGGCAAGGCCCAGCCACACTGGGAAGGGGCATCTGCTCTAAATCCATTGATTCATATGCTAGTTTCATCCAGAAACATCTCACAGATACTCCTAGAAATAATGTTAATCTAGGTACCCTGTGGGCCAGACAAGTTGATACATAGAATTAACCATTGCAGTCGAAGAATCACATATCCACTAAAAGCTGTTTTAACCCTATCTAATTGCTATGATAAATCAGCAGGGACATATACTGGCAATGTATTTTCATAGCTGTAGTTTGACGCATTCCCAAACAATTTACTACTGAGAATCCACATATTCCAGAACTTCACATATTCTAAATCAGGGCAGCTCTGTTCTCCAATACCAGAGACATTCCCTTAAACAAGCCTCTCCTTGGCTCAACAAGGTAACAAATTCATTCTTTAAATACAAAAGCCTAGCAGGGTCTCTTCTTCCATTCTGTTAAATCAGTCCTCCTCCTTTGCCACTGTGAAGAGAATTTGCCATTTACTGAATTATCAGTATTGTTCCTTAATGCTTAGAATTTTTAAAAAGTGTTTGTAATTACTCGGAAAAGAAAAGCAGTTAAGTTGCAGCCTCAAATAAAAACATTAGTTAGCTAGCGAAGTGTGTAAAAACACACACATTCAAAGTTAAATGACAAATAAAATCTGGTGGCATAGTGAGCACTGATCTTATCCCTGCTCCAGAGAAATCCCTGTGGGGTTTTCAAGGCAGGGTCAGTTCTGTCCTCTACAAAGACAGAGGAGACAGGATACATATAGTTTTCATTATAAGGCAAGTTGAATACATACTTTTAAGTAATGGCTTTGTAATTTGACAAATCCAACTTCTGATTCATTTGAGTCATGTAAAAACTGAAATAAGGTTTGCTCATGTATTAGTCACTTTTGCATTATAATGAAATACCTGAGATAATCAATTTGTAAGAGAAAGGGTTTATTTTGGCTCATTGTTTTAGAGGTTCTTGACCAGGATCATTCAGCCCAGTTGCTTTCAGCCTGCAGCAAAGCACCACATGATGCTGGCAGAGTATGACTGAGCAAAACTACTCACCTTATAAGCAGGAAGCAAACAGAAGCATGCAAAGACCCAAGTCCCCCCCCCCCCCAGTCTCCTGGAGGGCACACCCTCAATGACCTAAGTCTTCACACCAGGCCCTACCTCCTAAAGGTCCAAAGTGCCTCCCAATTTCATTACCTGAAGACCAACCCTTTAACACATGGGCCTTTGGAGGGATATTTCAACATCCATGCTATTGCCTTCCATGACACAGGATCATCTTAATTAACAACTAATAGAGTTTATTTCTATTGTACAAATAAAGTACAAAGATTTATTTTGAAAATAAGTCCTTTCTCTGCATTTATGGGTCTGAAATATGTCCCTGTCATGCATACACTTTCAGCCTGTGACTCACATATATTAATGTGGAGCTACACCCTATATGAGCATGCAGCTTCTTCAAAGAGTAGCCCCACCCCAATACGTGATAAGGTTGCATATTACAGCCCAGCCTTGATTCTACTTCCAAGTCTTAGGGAGAGTCTAGGGTCCTTTTAGCTTAAGTTTAATGTTCATTAAGTATCCTGTTGCTATAATTTAGATGTGGAATGTTCCTCAAAGGTGAATGCCTGAAGCCTTGGTGCCCAACCTGTGGCATGACAGGAAGTTGATGGAATGTTTAAGAGGAGGGCCTAGTGGAAGGAAGTTAAGTGTGTTCTTCAAGGGGACATTGGGACTTGAACCTCAGCCTTCTCTGTTACTGAGCTGCCATGAGATGAGCAGCCTCTTCCATCAAGCACTCATGCCGTGACACGCTGTGCCGCCACAGTTCCAAAGTGATGGGGTCAAGTGACCATGAAACTAGAAACAAAATAAATCTTTCCTCCTTTTAAATTGATTATTTCAGGTATTATGTCACAATGACAGAAAGGTGACTAACACACCCACGTTTATATTCTAGATTTTATCTGCAGCTGAGGTAACTTATCCAATCACAAAGATGTCCCATGAGGATGAAAAGTGACATTTGTCATTGTCAACTTTAAATTTGGTTTTCAGGCCTGAGCCAGAATGATTGCCTTATGTGGTGGATTTACATGTTTTATTCACACTGTAGCTATCTGGTGAATAGCACAATTATGTGCCAATTCAAGTTAAATTGTTTATTTATATCGTTATTTAAATATTCATCACTTTTTGTAACTCTTTTATTTTTAAAACACTATAGCCTCCCCTCCTCCCCCCCTCCCCAAAATGAAGAGAGGAATGTGGTTTATATTTGCTTCAGCATATATTCATCTCCTCCATTCACTTCTTCCTACACCCTTCCAGTTCTGTCTTCTAAGTCATTTCTTCTCCAATATGTGAGCCACACATTCTGGGGCTCTTAGTATAGGACCAAAACCATGCATATAAATATGCTCTGGAGGAGAAGCTAAGGCCAGTATCACCCTATCTTCCTGAGATGAATCAACACTTCAGAAACAAGAATGTTGTCTTTGTTTAGGGGGTAGAGAGCAGTTTCATGGGGATGTGAGCATCTAAGGGGATTCCTGAGAGGCCAGGAAGAGATGCCTGGCAGAAAATGCATTCTGGAAATCAAGAATATAAGAAAGTTATGTCACCCACATCCAGAATGCTCGGTGGGAACCCCTGGACATCTGTAGGCCAGAAAGCATCCTTTATATTTCAATGGGACTTAATCAATGAGCCATGTTCATGAGGGAAATAAGAACTCTGTCTTGGCCTTCTTTAGGCTAAGTTTCAAGCAAGAATAGTACAACCTCCTCTCTTTTTTCCACTAACAATATAGCATGAGCCTCCTAGTCCTCTTGCTCTGACATTCAAGGGAGATCAGAAGTCTTTGAAAGTGGATGGAAGCTCCCCAAACCAGGGTCTTTTGTGGTGTGGAGAGCAACCCTTTGTTCCACTCTCAGGCTCTGAGAGAGAGCATTGTCTCCTTGGGAACGAAAGGCTTCCAAATTTTGGGGCTCCCAATCTCAATTTTTCTCTGGGTTACTGGGCATTAATTAACTCATGAAACATAGGCTTGGATCTCCCTTTTCTTTTGAATGCTTGGGTGACACAAGGTGGCCCAGAATAAGTATATCCTGGCCTGAGCAAAGCTCTTAAGAGATAGCTGGGAACAATTTGTGGTAGGTTGACTTTAGTAGGGCAAGCAGGGGTCAGAGATGGGTTGGAGCTCTGGGATCTTCTCAGGGAGGTAACAAGCATTTCCTGGGGATGCTACCAACAACATAGTTCCTGGGACAAACTTGCTAGTCCTCTTGCAGCAATCTCTCCCCACCCAGGCATGTGCCCTTAAGTAGAACCCTGAACTTAAGGGAAGAAAAACTACGAAAGTTTCCATGTGCTCTGGACTCTGTCACATTCTTCAAAGATGGTCACATTTACTGTACACACTAATATGAAGAGGTTATATGGATTATTTTCAATTTTATGTGAGAAAACTGAGACTGAGAAGGCTCACAAATTTCCCTAAGTGATACAAATTGTATGTGGCAGAGCAGGATTCCTCTATCCATTCATTTTTTTTTTCTCCATTCACTCATTTACTTGGTTCAAAAGTCTGATTTCCTACTATGTCTGGGCATTCAAATTGCAGCAGGGAATAAGTCCAGTGCAGTTGTTCATGCCACTCTGGAGTCCAGGTTAAATTGTCCTAAGCTGCATGTGAAACTTTGGGATGTATCAGAATTTAGAGCCTTGAAACTGGATAAGATCATGGAGGGAATGTTTGTTGATCTCAAAAAGAAGAAGAAGAAGAAGAAGAAGAAGAAGAAGAAGAAGAAGAAGAAGAAGGAGGAGGAGGAGGAGGAGGAGGAGGAGGAGGAGGAGGAGGAGGAGGAGGAAGAAGAAGAAGAAGAAGAAGAAGAAGAAGAAGAAGAAGATTGAAAAGGAAGAAAAGAAAAAGAGGAAGAAGAAGGAGGGGAGGAGGAGGAGGAGGAGGAGGAGGAGGAGGCAGCAATCCAAAGCCTGAGCCATGAGCACACCATATTTAAGAGGTCATGGGTGTAAGGGGGAGACAACACAAAGAATGGAAAGAGTGATCACTCTGGTATCCAAAGGAAGATAAGGGAAGTGGAGTCCTGGAATCCAAGCCTGGAAGGAGCATCTAAGAGAAGATGAGATCAGTCCTGCCCTTGCTACTGGCAGTTTTAGGACTGAGGAACAATTTTTGGTCTCTGTAATGAGAAGGTCATCATGACCTTGACAAGAGTAGCTCAGCACTAACTGGATTGGGTTCAATAAAGACTAAAAGTAGAATGATCAGAAATAGCAATGGCATTCAACTCCTTTTGTAAGTTTTGCTGTGAAGGAGAAAGGGGAAAACATGACAGCAGCTGCAGGAGAGGGCAGCAGAGAGAAGACTGCATGTCTGTCTTCTGCCTGGAGGAAGAGGGAAAACCTGATGCAGAGCACAAGGGAGAATTTCTGATGGGGTAAGACACAGGTATCTTCACAGGTTGGGTTGGGTGCTGCCCCTGAAAAGCAATAGATAACTCAGAGCAGGAAAGAGAACAAGTGGGGGCATGTACCATGGTTGGAGAGGAGATATGGCAAGTTTCTGTCTGATTATTTTCTATTTTCTTAGGAGCTCAAGTGGTGTGAATTTGAAGGAATTAGTCTTACAATGACAGCTGATGGATTATCCTAATTTGGTTTTGCTTTAGAAAGGCTTATTGCATAGTATTCTGTGATTTGTGCATAATTTTAAATATCCCAGAGCATCAGGCCAGCAGCAACTCCAGTGAGACAATAGGTTTATTTTGTGACTCATGCCAGTATAGCACTTTGTTATTTTAATAAGGAAAAGGGAGTTTGGCATGTGTTACGATTGCATCAGCCCAAGGAAATGGGATTTCTAACTATCTGATATTTATTCTCAGTTCAAACTGAAATGTGACAGCCCCATTTTTCAATCAAATACTGAATGATTTGTATTTGTGGGAATAAATAGGAAGAGCACATTTCAGAAAGCATAATGTCATTTCTCAGACAATAAGGCTGTTCACAGCATGGTAAATAATCACAATATTGTTGGTAAACAAAGAAAGCTGGGAACTGTTGTAAATATTTGTGTGTGGGGGGGTGTTCTGACTTATAGCAGATGAAACACCTTTGGAAATTAAAATGAAAGTTTTTATTTTAGAAAGTTTACTGAACCACTGACAACTGGGTTACTATTTTTCTGATAGTTAATTCTGTGAAGGTATTTTTTTATGATCCCTATTTCACAGCTAAGTAATAATAAAAGAACAATTTGTCACATCTTGACATTCCAAATTCTTAATCCTGAATTTCTTCATTAGTTCTTAGGTTCACCATGGGAATGATAATAATGGTTGTAAGAGTATAGATTTAGTAACTTAAACTGCTTTATAGGTGAAAAATATGCATCAATGTAGAAGAAGGAATGAACTGTATCAAATGAGTAAAATGAAGACTGAGAACTGACTTGGCTTTGACAGTGGATTGTTTATTGGTGTGTGGATAGAGCCCTTTCAGTGGAATATTGAAGTCTGATTGGAGTGAGTTTGAGAAAATATGGACAGAGAAGATTTGGGGTTTTATTGTTTATTGTTTGAATGGTTATAAATTGGGAAATAAGTGTGGATGCTATTGAAAATATTACAGAATAAAGTGAAAAATTATAGAAGAGAGAGGCAATCATTAATGGGCATTAATTAAATGCATGTGTAGTTCATCTTTTTGAAAGTCTGAGAAGCCCAATATGTAGGTACAATTCAGCAAGTAGAAAAATGTGAGGGTGGAAGCATGTAGAAATTCTTTACTAATCTCTTCACAACTCTAGTGAAGTAAGAAGCAAAGAAAAGATAGAAGCTCAGAGTAAGATTGGGTGAAATATTCTAGAAGAACAAAAGGACTAACATCTAAACTTCAGAACTCAGAATTAATTAAAAGAAGCAATTGGTTCTCCTTGTTCTAGGCAGTAAATACTCAGAAAATTTTTACCTTGAGTACTTAGGAAGGAGGTCAATCTTTCAGATCACTTGGGTGATTGTGAATACAGTGATATAATCAACATGAATTCTGATTATCTCAGAGACAAGAGACATTATTATGAACTACAGAGTATTTATAACTGGGCACATTTATAATTAATCTGTCTGAACACTTCACTTTTGAGAAATCAACATTGAGTTCCAGAAAGGTGACTCAGATTCCTGAGTACAGTCCCTACCCCTTCACAGGCCTGAAGTTGGCCAGATTTTGTGCTCCCTGCCCATCTCCTGGATCATAAACTACTGTCATGCATAACAAGTTCACTAATGAAATCAGGGTTCTTGCTACTGTCCCTGATATGGCTGTCACCTTACAGACCACAGTGGCTAATAGTTCTTCATGAGAGGTACAATTTTCTCTACTTCTAAGATGTATACTTCCTCTAAAGTGCTTTAGCACAGGTTGTCCAAAAGGAAAATTATTTAACTTTCCAAAGGAGGAGGCTAAAAAAAAAAAAAAAATCACATATTCTCAAAGAAGCCAAACTACTTCCTGGTCTTGGTAGACTATAGCTGCAGAATTACAAATGCAGAAAGAGGATCAGTTGCAAAGGAGCATGTCACCAGCCACATTGCTGAGCTATCCAAAAGGGCACACTTTGGCTAGTGCTTCTGTGGTTCAAAGCCCTGGCAGTAATTCTTGTCTATATTTCCCTATGAGTTCCCAGAAAAGTATTGTCTTTTTCTCATGGATTATTGTGTCTTTTTTATCTAAGGTGCTTGTTATCCTCTATCTAAGTCTCAGAGTGTGTACAAATGCATCTCTTTTATCTATCATGAATGCCTAGAGCTCCTTAATAAAATACAGCTTCTACTGTGTACCTTAAGTGTCAGTATATTGAATACTCATTAAAAAAAAGGAATAGAGGCTGGAGAATAGAGACTATGTCTAGCATGCAGGGGACCCAGGTTCAATCCCAAGCACCAAAAAACAAACAAATATGTAGGCAATTTGACAATTTTCTAGTAGCAGTGTTGTAGGAGAGAAGGATGAAATAAAACTACATCATCTTCCCCCAAGGTTCAGCATCATCCTTATTTCTGGTACCAGCTTGGCCTTATTCTGCTTGGATCACATGCTTTCCCTTACCTTTGCTTTCCAAAATTTGATCTGACAACATTCTCAGGTAGGTTTCATTTAATTTCAGGTGATAGGAATGATAGTAGTTCCAGTGCTGTAAGGATTTACAGTTTGCTTGATTCCTCTGCTCCCTAAATGCCAGCCCAAAATTTTCAGAAACCACTTAATGGTTCCTCAAAAAGTGCAATAGAATTACCATGAGACCCAGAATCCTACTACTAAATGTGGACTCAAGAGAATTGAAAACATGTCTACACAAAAGCCTATACACAAACGATCAAGAAGCATTATTCATAATGGCTGAAAGTGAAAATGATCCAAGTGTCCATCCACTGATGAATGGGTATATAAAATGTGGTATATTCATATACTGGAATAAGATCAGCAAAAAGAAGGTGTAAAGTTCTGATATAAGTTACAACATGGATTAACCTGGAAAAAACCTGAGAAGTAAAAGCATTTAGTAACAAAAGATGGGGTATCATAGTGTTCCATTTATGTGAGATATCTAAGAAAGGCAGACATAGAGGTGAAAGGTAGATTAATGTTTGCTGGGGATGATATACCTAGCCTAGTTATCTCATTAGATTAGAAGCCAGCTTGTCACAAGTTATGAAGGATTCATTTCTGTTTTCTGTAAAAATATCAGGATGTCTGTATGGCCTGGCCATTAGTTGATGTTGTAAAGCTGATTGGAATGCCTGCCCGTGCCCTGAACTCACCCAGGTCTGGTTTTCCCTGACCAGATAACAACCCTTTCCTAAACCTTAGTGACGCCTCATAAATTCTGGCCCTCCCTGGCCGGACAATGACCCTCTCTGAGTCTCTAAGATCTCCATAAATTCTGATGCCGGGGCCAGCAAAATGTAAACTTGTGTTATGCTCTTCAGAATGTTGTTATCTGTAACCCCCCCCTTTGTGTAACTTTTTGGGCTATAAAACTGGGCCACAAAGAAGCCTCGGGGCTGTCTTGTTCCCGCCGTTTTGGGAGGGAAAGGCAGGCCGGCCGGTCGAAATAATAAGCTTGCTTTAATTTGATTTTAATTGGAGTCAGTGGTCTTTTCTTGCGTCCTGGTCTAACATTTTGGAGTTCCCCAGCGAGATGACCCTGCCCGGCCAGACCACAAGAGCAGACTGCTGGAAATTCTGAAGCCGGCCTTCGCTCCAGGGCTCCGGGCTGGAGAGCCACTCTAGGGGGTGCGCAACTTGAGACGTTCCAAGGCCTCGGAGTGAGCCTTCGTCCCGGAGCACTGCAGTGAACTGCCGCACTAAACTATCAGCAAGCACCTGGTGGAGGAGGCCTCCATAGGTAAGTGGCGCCTTTATAACATCTGGTATCCGGTTAAGGGAGATCTCTTCTGATGACAGAGAGGTGGCCTGGCGAGGCTCACATATACTCCTGTCCGGACAGTAACGAGAAATCGTTCTGTCTTCTGTTCTGTTCTGTAGGGAATTCCTCTGGAAGGGTAGAGAGGTGCCGACGGGCACGCACGCACTCCTACCCCGGAGCTTTGGCAAGACGTTGCATTGCTCTTCTGTTCTGTTTCGGCGCCGGGTTTCTGTTTTCTTGTATTTTGTTCTGTGTTCTATATGTTTTTGTTTGTTTGTTTTGTGCGTTTTGTTGTGTGATTTCTGTGGTAAAAACTTAAGGATATTGGATGTGAAAATGGGTAATAAAGCAAGTCAGCCTGACACCCCTTTGGACTGTGTTTTAAAGAACTGCGATGAACTTTACCCCCCTTTGTTAAGCAGGAGGAGAGAAGCCCCTAGCTGGCTGCTTGAAGCACCTCCAGTGCAGAGGGCAATGCCTGCTGGGGACCTAAGAACTATGTATGATATAGCAAAGTGCAACAAGTGAGACTCCTTTAAAACCCCTTGCCCCTCCAGATCAAGAGAGTCCCCTGTGTTTCTCCTTTGTTAGCAAAGCAATAAACCTCCCTTTTTCTTTTTCTCAAAACCCTGTCCTCATTATTAAATTGGCATTAATTGGCTCTAAGGTCAGGAATCGAACTTTCAGTTACAAATTTTGATATCACCGCCCCTCCCCCCCGGAACTTTTTGAGAGCTGACTACTGAAATGTTAAGAGATGGAGTGTGCTTGAGGTGGAATCCTGTATGTAAAAGGAGGGACTGAGGGACTCCCAGCAGCTGCCGAAGCTCTGTTGCTTCGGGGATTCCCTCCTTCCTTCCCTGTACTGTAAGGATTATGCCACCTCTGTCTTCTTGAAAAGAGAAAAAGAAAAAGGAGACACTTAATGCAGTAAAGTCGCCATGGAGACCCTTGATTTTATATTTCAGGTTGCCCCTCTGTGAAAACATCTGGTCCCCTTGTGGGGACATCTATGGTGCCACTGGTGTAGGAGATTTTTCTCTGCTCTGTTTTAAATGGTTTCTGTCTGTCAGCCATAGTCTGGAGCTCCTCTCTGTCTGTCCTGTGTCTTTGTTTCTGACCCTTTAAGACATGTGCAATAGTGTGTTGATATTATAAATTGTTTCTTGGGAATGATCTTGGCTGAATGTGTGTCTAAAAGATGATGTTTTATTGTAACAATGTGGTATCTGAATGGGTTTTTGATGCATTGCACAATGCTGCAGTTAAAAGTTGGGTTTAGGTAATTGTTTAGTTTATGATTTCAGATAATTCATGCCAGAGAACTTAAATACTTAGGATGGAAAACTAAAGAACTCTACTTCCAAGTTGGCAAGTAACTTCCTAATCATTCAGTCTTTTTTTTTCACCAATTTCGAATTGGGTAGCCTGGGAAAATGCTACTGTGTGTACCAGTGCATTAATTTGGACAAGGATAGTAAATCATAGTATGGTATCTGATGACAAAACAAGATGTAAAGATATAAAATTTGGTGAATTGTATCTTAAACTTGTATCATAATTTTCAACATTCGAACCTGAAAATTATGACTTATAGTTAAAATGCCTTAGGCCTGAGGTGTCTGCTCAGAATAGCAGTTTTTCCCTGCTCCTTCCAGACCTCAGCCAGGACTTATGTTGAAATGCAAATGAAAGAAGCCTGCAAGCTCAGTAGGAGACTGATCTGAGACCTAAGGAAAAAAAGTAAATTGTATGGTATTTACTAATTACTGGCCAGTCATTTTTACTAGGACTCTTGTTTTTTTTCCTTAGATTCTGTATTTTTTTGAGCTCATGATTTTGACCCTACAGACCTAGGTTAATGTTTTTCTGATCAGTTCTATCTTTGACCAACTGTAGAGTTTTTGAAACATTGCAATGGAGATTTCACCTGCGAAAAGCTACTAAGGCCTTTACTATTGTTATGTGTGCACACTTTTGTTATGTGTTGTATGTCTATATATACATATGTCCGTATATCATATATATGATATACAAATTAACATATATAAGGAGCGCTCATAAAAACAAATTAAAAAAATGGATCCAAAGATCTTTAATTCATGTGATTTAAATGGTTCAATTTAAATTAGATAAACAGATAAAAATAAATGTCTTTAAAATTTAAGCTTACAAGTTTTTCTAGGTGTTCAAAAAAACTCATAAAATATTAATGTCTATAAAATGTCTAATATGCCTTGGTTCTAGGACTTTTCCTTCGACAAAAATGGTTTACACTGTTCAATACATTTGTCTAATATTTTGATAAAATAAGTAAAGTAAATTTGATATGGGATTACTCATTCATGAGTACTTTTGTTAGATATCTGATTGATTTACTACGGTCTGTATAAGTTTGTACTAAAGTCTGTATAAGATTGTAAAAATCAGTCATGTGTTAAAGAGACAAAAATTTCTTAAAACATAAGTTTACCCATAACATTGTGTTTATTAAGTTTTATTTTTTTTCTGGAGCAAGCAACCATAAAATTTAAACAACTGGTTAAATAAGAACTGTTATTTTAGAGCACTGTACTGCCATTTCTTTAAAAGTTAAACTTGGTTAATGTAGAAACATCAATGTAATTGTGATGCTATTAATGTGCTCATATCTTCCAGGTATACAAGTCTGTAAGGTAGAAACTTTGAAAGAGCATTATATCAAGCTGGTGTTCAGAAGTTGTATGGTAAAAAAATATATTGGGGATTTATTTACCTGTTATCAATAAGATATGTAAAGTTTTGTTACTTCTTACATTGGGGAACAATTTAAATGTATTCTTAAGTTAATGAGAGCCTAATCTATGTAAAGGTTAAAAAAACTTTCAGCCTTTCTTTAATTCAAGTTTTAAATGTGATATCATATGGTGTTAGCTAATGTTCATGTGACCTCAAACAATTTATGTAAACTTTGTAAAATGATATTTAAAAAACAAAGATCAGCTTTAGAACTAAAACACTTAAGATTTATAAAGAGCCCTGCCTTACCTGAGATAAGGCTCTGTGTCCCATCTTACTACATGTGAGAATGACTATAAAAACAGTAGGCCAGATTTTAGTTCATTTAAAGTTATGTTCAAAAGTTTGTTTTTTTGTTGTTGTTTTTTCTGTCAAGATTACTAGGATCTCAAACAGGGGATATAATGTATAACTCAGCCAAAAATTCAGGGAAGCTGTTACACGAACTAAGTGTTTTTACTCTTGTTAATTTTATTTTGTAATTTCCTTATAAGTGATCTAAAGATTCCCTGTTAGTGTTTTACAGAAGTGTTGCTTTAAGAACACAACGTGGGTTAGTTCGAGATAATAAGCCATCACCTACAAGACAGATAGGATAATACAGACCCCAATTAATAAAAAGATAAATAATTATAAAGTTATAGACATTAAAGCCCAGTACCCTTAATATAAGGCTGTTAAAATTTATTTGCTGGATGTTTAAGATTAAGTTTTAAAATTAAAGTTAAATTAAAAGGGCCAGAAAAACCAATATTTGGCTCTTGCCCTCTGAGTCAGTCTGAATCCAGGGAACAGGGGACTTCTCTAAAGAGCTTTGCAACTCTGGGCCACATAACCTCCCAATCAGGGAGACTAATGAGACCACTGGAGAACAGAAAGCCAATCAGTGCATTTTCTATGAAGAGGAGAGTCATCAGAGAAGGGAGACATCCCTGGTGCTTCCGAGGGAAGCCACATGGTCAAGCAAGACCTAGACCCATCCTAGCGCAAATGGCACTAGCAGAACTGAGAAGTTTCCCCAGGAATGACTCCCATAAAAGCTAAGCTGACTCTTAACTTTAGATAGAAACAAAAGTCAGTTTGACTGCTTCATCTTAAACACTTAGCAAAGACATTAAAACCAAAATACAGCCATTCCTGGACATTTTAAATAATAATAATAATAATAATAATAATAATAATAATAATATTTTAAGGTATACACTTTATGTTAGCCTCCCAAAATAAGTAAGACTGGAGGCTACAAAGAAGGATTCTCAGACAGAAATGCCTGATAACTATAAAAAGAGACTATCAAGAGGAGCTGCCAGAGACAGAAGTTTTTTTTTGTTTAAGGCCTACAGATATTCCTAACCTACACAGGTAGGCTTAGTGTTTGCTAGTATGATTATCCAGCCCTGAGTAACAGAATTAAAGGTTTCTCTATTAGACACAGAGCTCATACTAGTAAAAGAATTTTGCAAGATCAGATGACATTAAATTATTAAACTGTATCTTATGGGGAGGGACATCTGTAACACTAAAAGTTAAATGTTATGCTTATAGTCCTGATAACTGGGAAGGTTAAAGCCTGGTGAGGGAACTTCTATACAGTGACACGTTCCAGCTGCTGCAACATTTATTCAGTACTCATGGTTTTTGTTTCTCTCATAGAAGCACCCATCCCCAGATGACTTTACAACCTGTTCTTCCCCAACCAGACTTCAAACCGAACTGACTTCTAAAAGGAAACTCATGTCCCTCACGCCGTGCCCCCTCACGTCACCCTCTCTCAGCTCAGAAGAAGCCAAAATGAGTGACGCCTCTCTTCTTACAACAATGGAGCCAAAAATAAAAAGATTATCAATATAAGTAATTAATTAAGTCAGGTAAAATCAGGGAGACCAGTTTTGGGTGAGTTCTAAAAATTTAGAGACTGTTACCTGAGGGATTCAAATTCCCTCAGTGCTCTTCCCCTCCCTATCAAAGATTTGAAAGGGACACATCAGAAAAGGGGGGAATGATATACCTAGCCTAGTTATCTCATTAGATTAGAAGCCAGCTTGTCACAAGTTATGAAGGATTCATTTCTGTTTTCTGTAAAAATATCAGGATGTCTGTATGGCCTGGCCATTAGTTGATGTTGTAAAGCTGATTGGAATGCCTGCCCGTGCCCTGAACTCACCCAGGTCTGGTTTTCCCTGACCAGATAACAACCCTTTCCTAAACCTTAGTGACGCCTCATAAATTCTGGCCCTCCCTGGCCGGACAATGACCCTCTCTGAGTCTCTAAGATCTCCATAAATTCTGATGCCGGGGCCAGCAAAAATGTAAACTTGTGTTATGCTCTTCAGAATGTTGTTATCTGTAACCCCCCCCCCCTTTGTGTAACTTTTTGGGCTATAAAACTGGGCCACAAAGAAGCCTCGGGGCTGTCTTGTTCCCGCCGTTTTGGGAGGGAAAGGCAGGCCGGCCGGTCGAAATAATAAGCTTGCTTTAATTTGATTTTAATTGGAGTCAGTGGTCTTTTCTTGCGTCCTGGTCTAACAGGGGATAGAGGGAAAAAAGGAAAGGAATAACTGTTAGTGGGTTCAGGGTATCCAGGTGAGGGAATGAAAATATTCTTTGTTCAACCCCATAAGTATGCTAAAGGACGATCCATTGTACACATTAAATGCTTAAATTGCAGTACTATGTGAATTATAACTTTAAAAGTACTTAATAGTGAGAACTTTCTTTATGTGATGTATTGTTTAAAGATCCAAGAAGTGTATAAATATAAGATTTTTCCACAAACTAAAAATAGTGGTTTATAATACTTTATTTTTCCATATTTTATTATAAAAGATTTTGTTGCCTTGTACCAAGGATTAAACCAGAACCACTTAAATATTGAGTCACATCTTCAGCCTTTTTTTTTAAACTTTTCTTTTAGAAACAGGGTTTCACTAAGTTGCTTAGAGCCTCACTAAATTGCTGAGACTGATTGAATATGCAATCCTCTTGCCTCAGCCTCCCAAGCCGCTGGGATCACCACCATGCCTGGCAACTATATAGGTCTTGATGTTTTGAAAGAGTTGCATTTATTTGACAAAAATGAAACTAATATATTACTGGTTTTCTTTACCTTGTCATGTTGTTGTGGTGATTTTGCTATGCCTGCAACTGTGAAGATTGGTGACTTGGACCATGGTCTTTGATTGCCTCGGAGCTGTGGCTGCTCTTTGCCCTGGGAACTTTCTGTACAAAAGTGCAGGATGAAATTGCCCGGGAGCTATGATAATGCACTGCTTGAGGAAGTTCTGTGCCAAGGTGAGGGATGAGATTGCCCAGGAGTTATGGTAATGCACTGCCTGAGGAAGTTCTGTGCAAATGCATACAACAATATCAGTCTTGACCTTGAGTTCAGACACCAGCTGCTGGGGATAGAGAATTCTGAGCATAACAAGTTAACAGCAATATCTTGCAAGTGCTCTGAACTTTAAGCCTGCCTGCTTTGCAGAAACTTTCCCACAAATAACCTTTTGATGATAAAAACCTGTATAATAAATATGCTGTGCTAGCTCTGCATCACTAATCCTTCATCAGAGGTCAGTGCCCACCTAGTCCCAGTTTTCTCTTTGTAAATGTTTGCGTTTCTTTCTTAATCCCCCATTGCCCCTTGTCGATCTTTAGGGTTCAGCTGTGCAAGTCACAGCATGCAACAATGAATGATCACATCAAAGCTCTGAGGCCTTGCTCACTTGACACTCAACTTCTAGACTCTGGGCATCAGTATGATGCTTGATCATAAGCAGATTAACTCGTACACACACCACTGTAAAATATTGACCACAAATATTTTTACCCTGATAAGGATGTCATGCATGATATTCCATGTTCTGCTACATGTAAGACATCGTTTTTTTTTTTTTTTCATTGCTTGACTTCTTTATCTATAGTTTTTCCCTTGTCCCAACCCCAATTATTTCTTTGGTTATTATGCCTTCTAGTCTTTAATATACCTTGGGCATTACTGATCCTCACGAATGGAATCTTAGGTTGAAGAATGTTTTGAGACACTTGGCTTTTATCTTGATTTCGATAAATGAAATAATTGACATTCCAAATATAGGTCTTGGGATAAAACCATGCACAAGGTGAGGTGAAGATGTACATATAAGGAAGATGTTCTGAAATTGATAACTGTGGAGGTTCAGGTGAACAGAACAAGTAGATACCCATTTGTTCTAAGATAATTTTAAGCTAGTTCTGCTTTCCAGATAAGATACTTAAATGGCATTCCATTTTATAATGTTTTCTTGAAGGCCATCCTAAATTTGGTTCAAGTTTCTCCTTTGGATTTAATTTCTTTTAGTCCTCTGCAGGTTCAAAGTTCAATAGACATATTCATCCTTTCTTTTTTACTCTCTTTGCCCCATGATTCTGCACTATGGATTAACCAGGTTGAGTCTCCACTCATGGCCTTGTAAATGCACCAGAGCTGCCTCCTCCAGAAAGCTTTTGTTGAATCAAAATAGAAATAATTTTATAATTAGTTTTGCTGCCTAAAAGATGGGATGGATTGATAACTCTGTTGTAGGCTTTGTTAGGGCTATTTGCAATAACCTAAGCAAACTGCTTATTATGATGCAGGGCACATCACCTACTCTTTTAGTACCTATCCATAAACACAGAGTTTTATGAATTTAATAAATACTAATACTATTTTATATCCATAGTGGTAGAGGATTCACAAATGGCATCCTGGAACTAATACCATCTGTGTCCACATTCCTGCTCAAATCGGAATCTGAGCTTATTGGAAATTTCAAATCTGCCCAATTTATATATATCCCCAAGTATCTAATATTGGGATATATATATTTCACCATATTTAGTTATCACTTAGGGAAATAAGGAGTGGGAGAAAGAGCATAACAGAAGAAGCTCTGGTCCCCAGCCAAGCCAGACCAGGTTTCACCTCCTTTTCCCCTTAGAGTGTTTTCAAACCCAATTCAATGCATAATACATAATCTTAAGAAGTACAATCATGTGTCATTTAACAATGGGGAAATGTTCTAAGAAATGCACCATAAGGCCACTTTGACATTGTGTGAACATCAGGAAGTGTATTTACACAAACTCAATTGGCTACAACATCACCAGGCAATAAAATCTTTTGAGACCACTGATGCATATGTGATCTGTCATTAACCAAAATGCTATTAAGTAATATGTGACTATGTACTCTGCTTTTCTGACAACTCACCCACATTTTAGGTCAGTGTGTTATAGTCTTTAAAGTACTCATGAACCTTTTATTTTGGTAAAAACCTTTCAATATCCACCTACATTAGTGGGTGGTCTCTACTGGAGTATCACTCATGGGTCCTCATGCTTATCTAGACAACTAGAAGCAATGAGACACTCTCCCTGGAATTCACATCTTGAATGAAGTGGCAGAACAATTAAGTTGATGGAAAATTTTCAGCTTCCTAAATTGTGTTAGGTAAAATAAACTCCCATTAATATATACCCTTTAAGAGCAAATTGGGGAGAATACTGTTGCTTAAAAACAAAGAACCCAGATGGCACAGGTTATTATGGCTGTACCTCCAATCCTAGAGATGGATCCCCTTGTGAAAAACAACTTACATCCTGGTGGATGTTGTTATCTGCTTCCAAATACGATGTGACATAAACTATTCTCTTCAGGAAAATATGAACACCAAACAAAATTGAAATTGTATTTGTCTGAAAGTAGCTGAGAGTAACTAATCCAAAGATGAGAAACCTACAATTCAGAGTAAAGAGTAACACGCTCTAATGAACCTAGTATTCACCTCTGCTTTGCCCTCAAGGTGGTTGTCAGTTTTCACAGTGAGAAATCAAAATGTCAAGCAGAATGGTGGTAGGTGAAGAAGCTGGGGTAGGCAGAGCTCCGAATATAGCATTCAGTGAGCTTGAGAAAACTTACTGAGATTCAGGAGGAATGGGAAACTTCAGAGAAGGGGTCAGAGCCCTGGGCATCTGGAATGGTTGTGATGATACCAGAAAGGTATGAGTCAAGGAAGAAGCTGGATGGAGCCAGTATGAGATCCTCCCTAATATACAATATCAGTGTCTGGACCCATTTTCTACTGCCTGCCTTGCATTCACTACTCTTTGTTGAATTCATTTTCTAGTGGGACTGTGAAACTCTTTCTAGTGAGGGAATAAAGAATCTAATTAATATAAGAACCCTGGAAGAAAAGCACTGAGACTCAGTGGAGTGAACATGAAGAATACACTATGACAAACTGCCAAGTTCAGGACTCTCCAGTGGGAGCATTTGATTTTTAAATTTTATTGCCTTAAGTCCAGACTTTCAATAATAATCTCTCTGCAAATTAATAAGTATAACAGAACCTTTTAAAATGGCACCTTTGACAGGGTGCAGTGGCACACACCTGTAATCCCAAGGACTCAGAAGACTGTGGCAGGAAGATCACTGAGCAAACTTAGCAAGATCCTGTATCTAAATAAAATATAAAAAGGGCTGGGGATGCGGCTCAGTGGTTAAGTGTCCCTAGTAACACCCCACCACCACCACCACTTGCCTCCAAAAAATGACAACTTTGGAACTGGGAACAATGTGAAACAGAATTTATCTCTAGACCATGTGTTTTGGTCAACTTTTTCAAAAATGTGACCAAAGATCTAACAAAAACAGTTTTGAAGGAGGAAAATTTTATTTGGTGCTCACAGTTTCAGTCCATAGATGGCTGATTCCATTGCTTTGGGCCTGAAGTGAGGCAAAGCGTCATGATGGAAATGTGTGGAAGAGACCAACTCAGGACATGGCAATCAGGAAGCAGAAAGACAGACAGAGAGAGAGAACTTTTCACACTAGGGATAATATATAAACCCCCAAAGGCAGACCTGCAGTGACCCACCTCTTCCAGCCACACCTTGCCTGCCCACAGTTACCACCCAGTTAATCCATTCCAGTGGATAAATGTATCAATTAGGTTAAGGCTGT
Organism: Urocitellus parryii; assembly: GCF_045843805.1. NCBI lineage: Eukaryota > Metazoa > Chordata > Mammalia > Rodentia > Sciuridae > Urocitellus > Urocitellus parryii. The sequence goes on from NW_027551764.1 coordinate 275,428, forward strand.
CATAATCTGATTATTTCACCTCTAAACTTTCTAGCACTGTCTTACACATGAGCTTTTGGGGGACACCTCATATCTAAACTATAACATTGTGTATTAAAAATCAGTTCCGCATCTACTCGGGATGCTTCCTTGAGGGCATCTGTGATTCCTTCCTTTCCTCCACTGAAGCCAAAAATGCTGTGATGGTGATGGGTCTAGGTATACATATAGCTAAGGGTTCTCTCTACTTGGACATCAGATAGAAAGAAGGACTTATTGAGAGATAAGAGGTGGTAACTGAGATAATGTGTAACTCTTGAGTTACTGCATGAAAGGAGTTGTCAATAACCTTCAAAAAAAGACCAACAGGAACATCTGGAGTTGAATGAGGTTATTGATAATTAATGATAGCATCTACATTTCAGGCTTGGTCTATGGCATTTTATGTGTATTATTTTCATTTTGTCCTCATAGTCACCCTAAGATAAAAGTATCATGGTGAAACCAAGGTAGAGTTTAAAACTTCACCCATGTTACACAGCTTATACTTGACGGAACTGGGATTTTATATCTAAATCTGAACCTTTAGCTCCAAATCTCAGGCTGCAATGTCTCTGTAGATGAGCTGCCTCTCCAGAAGGATACTCATAGGAGATTGTCTCATGTGGTCAGACAACAGGCTGGCTTTGTACTTCTCATCTATAATGTTAATTACTTCCAGACATACCACATTGAAAGCATTTGTTTGTGAACTTTATCTATCAAAATTAAATCAGAAGACATTTAACTAAAATATTAACTGCCTAGGAGAAGAGTCACTGTAAGCAAGATTATACACAAACTGTTGAAACACTAAAGAAAAAGAACAAATTATCAATAAAATATCATATATATCATAAATATAACATATAAAAACAGTAATTAATATGAGCTCTTATTATTTCATAAAGGGGAAAACTTTAATTTTGTTTATATAGCCACCCATTTTTTTCATGTTACTAGGCTAGAGAACCTTAGCTTTTTGTTGTCTTCATGAGGAAATAGGAAAACAAACTAAAATTTAATGCTGCTGTTAATGAATAGAGCATTAATTAAACTAAGCAATCTGAATATTAAGTATTCTTGGAAAATCACTTGCTTCTGTAATAGTTAAACATAGTTAATTACAAGAAGATGAGATGTGCATAGTTTTTAAATAGATACAGAATTAAATGTTCATAAACAGCTTCTTATGTATTACACAGTACATAAAGTAATTAGCATTTTCTGAGCAAGCTTTGGTTATGTGTTTAGTAGTAATACTTCTTGAAAAACAAAACTGAAAATGGAAAATAACAAAGAGTAAAATCTGTACTTTCTGTTCTTTCCATTGACTGTGTTTAAGTTATTGCCTATTCCATAATGCTATAAACTAATGGAGAAAAAAATGTATCTTCTTTGCTGCCTTAATACCAACGAACCTCCATGGAACTGGGAAGAGTCTATTTCCTTAGCATGACTATAAAATTGTCACATAAGAGCTGTGTCTGTGTGTACTAGGAGGTAATTGAATAATGCATTCAAAATTTAAATGGAAGCAATTATAAATGCAGGATTTGTGCTACCATTAAATTGCTTTATTCTTGGAAATATTTATTAGTTCCAAGGTCATGTTTATCAAATCTCACACAGTTGTTAGAGTTATAATGAAGACTCTGAACAGAACTGAGAATTGTCCAAGTGACTGACTATTCTGCTCAGAACTGATTGTACTTTCATCTTGCATAATGTGTGCAGTAACAATGACATCTGCAAATGTGAAGGATAGTTTAATTTGGGTATCTAGGATTTTTCTTTTTTGAAATGACTTTATTATTTATTAATTCTTACATAAGCACTGTAGATGGAAATAATTTTTATAAACTGAAAGTTACTAATGTGAGAAGTTCTAGTTTCTGATGTATAAATATGAGTTACTGGTGACACTGGTCATCTCTTCCCATTCCAAGAAGTTCAGCTGGGAGATGATCTCTATGTTGGCAAAGAGAGTCCCATAGCTTTCTTAGTCACCCAACATGATGGCAACTGACATATCAAACCAAAACTCAAAGCATGATTTTCATAAACATGCTAAAGAATCAGCTTAAGACACATTTTTTAATCTTTAGAGCAACCATTAATAAAATAACTAAAATTCATAATAAAAATTCAAGACTGGAATTTAAATTGATAAATCATAATATACTGATTTGCAATAAAAACAGAGTCAAAAAGGAAAAAGAGGGTCAAAAAATATAAGAGATACAAAGAAAGCAAATGCTAAATAGCATCTTTAAATCCAAACAAAACAATACTTACATTAAATGTAGTTTAAAAAAAGACAGATTATCAGACTACATGAAAAGCAATACACATTTATATGCTAACTATAAGCCACATTTAGATTCAATGCACAGTAGTATGAAGTAAAAAGATGAAAATAAATATACCATACAAACAATAGCCATAAGAGAACACAGTGGCTTTATTAATATCAGAGAAAATGACTTTAAGATTGGAAATACTATTTGACAAAGAGTGGGTAAACACATGTGGAATGTATAATTTTAAATGTATATGCATCTACCAATAGGACCCCAAGAAATGCAAAAGAAAGGCTAACAAAATGAAGAAGAGAATAGATATTTCAAAAATCATTGTAAAAGTTTTTTTTCTTTTTCAAATGGTCTATGCCTATGTTGCCCAGGCTGGCCTCAAACACTCAGACTCAAGTGATTCTAGTTGCCTCAACCTCCCAAGTAGCTAGGACTATCGTCCTAAACCACCACACCCAGCTCCACTGCTAAATATTTTATACCCACTCTCAATAATTGAGAAAACAACCAGGCAGAAAATTAAAATGAATAAAAAGGATTGAACAACAGTATTAACAAATTTTATTCAGCAAAAATTATAGGACATGCCATTTAATCACTGCCAAATGTACATTTTTTTTTCAATAGCATCCAGTCTATTATGCAGAATAGATCTTATGCAAGTTTTTTTTTTAAGACTGCTGTTTAAAAACACTGAAGTCAAACAAAGAAATTTCTTTAAGCACAGTGAAACTAAATTAGAAATCAATGATGAGGAATTTGGAAGTCCTCATGTATATGGAAAGTTTAAAAAAAAATTACAAACTTCTAAATAACCCATGGATCAAAGAACACAAAAAGAAAGAAAATGTTGGAAATGAGAGGAAGCAACATAATATGAAAATGGAAGCTAAATAAATGAATAACTTCAAATGCCTCTATGAGCAAAGAAGAAAAGAAAGTCTCGGTCAATAACTGAAGCTTCTTAATTCTTGGAAAAGAGCAGAGTGAAGCTAGGCAGAAACCCCCTACTCCTCAGGCAGCCTGAAATCAAAGTAGTGAACAGACATCAGACCAGTGGGTGACAGAGAAGACTATAAAACTCAATATTGAATAGTCTGAGACTTGGAGAGGCTTGGAATATGGTTGCTTCAACAGAAAATAAGGGAAAAATTCATTGATCCCAAATCCTGACCAGGGAGGGGTCAGGGATAACAAAGGGAGAAAGAGGGAGAGACAAAGTCTTAAAGGTTTCTTTGTGAACCGCAGTTGTAGGAAAGGCAAACCAAGCTAAAATGGGCCAGGAGTGTCAAAAACAGGGAAGATCACACCATCCAGCTCAAATTATTGACAGAAAACTGCACCCATCAGGGTAGTCATATTGTAGTGATCAGAGCCATACAAGCCCCCCCAACATAAGAAATTAAATCTACATAACTTCTATCTACAGACAGTAACAAATAAAGCCATAAGAAATACCTCTGAAATAGGGTATTCCAGTAATCCTTGTAGAAGGACTTGTAGAAGGATCTCTGACAGCTGAAGTTTGCTAAAATCCCCACCCCCACTATGGACAAGGGGAGAGGTAGAGCTGATTAGATAACAAGTAACTCATGGGGAGTGTTGCACCTGAAAATTACCCCAGCACACCTGTGCTGCCCACCTCACAGCCACTTTCTGTGGGAGCACAAGTGGCCCAACTGATAACCTGCCCGGGGTCAGGTTATGTCCATGTGATATGTGATAGCCAGGACAAAGGCTCCTATGGCACAATAGTTACCAAATACTGCACAGAAGACCTGCATACACAGGCCACACAGCCACAGACAGCTGCCAGGCATTCAGACACTGGACATTGTCAAGCACCCTGGGCAGATGTAGGGTAGGAGCTCAGCAATCTACAGCAGCTAGGAACAGCCGTTCACCCTGCACCCTCACACCCAGCAGAAACAGCCAGCAGATGCTGTGGCCAACTGAATACACACAGACTTGGGACTGTGGGCTGTCTAACTAGCACTAGCACTGTCTCAGGAACCATAGCAACCAGAATAGAGAATCCTGTGCCCCAGTAGCACAGAGTACTTCTCTGAGGGTCTACAGTCATGACTCAGGGCTGACAGTAGACACAAAGCACATTTAAATGCAAGGATACATGAAAAATATTTCCTGGAGGCAAAAAGAAACCAGCACAACCCAAGCAGCTATCAGAGACACTTGCATAGGTAACAGAGTGCACCCCCAAAAGTGGTCTTACTGAGAAGTGTTCCACAGAAACTAGCCTATCTACCAACCTGTGTCAGTGGGAACAGTAGCCCTGCATCTCTCCCAGGATACCCAAGACCATTTCGGCCAGACCCCAACATCTCTGCTTCAGATCACAACACACCCCACACAAAAATATATATTGGTGAGCCCATATCAGATTTGACAGCTTTTCTTTAGGAAGGAACACAGGACTGCTTGCCCAAACAAGGATACACCTGGAAGCTAAGTCTCAGAAAGTTAGGGGCTCTCTTCTTTGGCCCACTAGAAAGCTGGACATACCAAAGGCTGGAGGGAGTCTTGACAATATAATAAATATTTGCTTTATGTAAATGTGATGATCAAATGAGATTTACCCACTTGCATTCACTGCTGGTTTACAGCTGAGAATCAAAAAATCACATGATCACTTTAGCAGAAGTGGAAAAGATATTTAACAATATCCATGACTCATTTTTATTTAAAAACATAACTTTAAACAAAAAGTCTCTTAACCTGATTATTTAAGGGAAATTCAAAATCTACAGGAAAATCATACTTGGTGGTGAAAGATAGCATTTCAACAAGATGGGGATAATTACTCTGCCCCTTCTTTTCAGCAGGAAACTTCAGGTTCTAGCTAATACTGGGGGGTGGGGAGCCAGCATGAACAAAATATGCTCAGACTGGAAAGAAATAAGTAGAGATGATTTTATTTGCAGATTATATGCTCTTAGAAAATTCTCAGGGACTTATAAAAGTAGTTCTAAAACTAATACAAAAAATCAGTAATATCGCAGGACATGTGATCAATGTGCAAAAACCAATAGTATAGGGGCTGGGGTTGTTGCTTAGCAGTAGAGTGCTTGCTTTACATGTGCATGATACTGGGCTCCATCCGCAGCACCACATAAAAATAAATAAACAAAGATATTGTGTCCATCTACAACAACAACAACAAAAAAGAAAAACCAATAGTATATATACTATAAAATTGTATACAATCTTTTATGCTAGCAACAAATGATTCAAAATTAAAATTGAGAAAATAATTCAGTTCATGTGGAATAATAAAGAGTACATATAGCAAAATAAATGAAAGATAAGTTGGCAGCTACAAAGCATCACTTAGAGATACTAAAATAACATCTAAATAAATACACATTTTAAGTTCATGATTGAAAAGTTCAATATCACAGTGACAAGTCTCCCTCATTTATCTATATATTCAATGCAATCCTTTCAAAATTTCATCACATTTACTGTGAGAATGTATATGGTGGTCCTAAAGTGCATCTGTAAATGCAAAAAAAAAAAATCCTAGAATATAAAAAAAATTATTGATGAAACAGAAAAAATTTGGAAAATTTACATGATTTCAAAATTCATTATAAAGCTACATATTGATGAATATAGTTAAATTTTACATTTATGAAAATTGTTTTTTGACACAGGTGCTAAGATTATTCAATGAGGAAAGCATTCTGATTTCAGTAGTTGATGCTGAAACAACTGGATATAAACAGGTACAAAATGAATTTACTTCACACAATATACAACATTAACTCAAAATAGGCATAAAAGTAAGATCTAAAACTTTGACACTGCCAGAGAAAAGGGTAAGAGAAAAACTTTGTGACCTGAAGTTATGTAAATATTTCTTATATATAACACCAAAAAGCATTATACATGCAAGGAAAACTTGATAAATTGGACTTCATCAAAATTTTTAAAAAAACTATTATGCTATATACAATCAATTAAGAACATAAAAATACAAACTGCAGACTGGGAGAGAACATTTGAATAAATATTTCACCAAAGAAGATACATAAGTGTATAATAAGTATACAATGATGTTAGATATTATTAATAATTAGAGAAATGCAAATTAAAACTACAAAGAGGGCTGGGGATGTGGCTCAAGCGGTAGCACACTCTCCTGGCAAGCATGCAGCCCAGGTTCGATCCTCAGCACCACATACAAACAAAGATGTTGTGTCTGCCAAAAAAACTTAAAAAAATAAATGAATATTAAAATCTCTCTCTCTCTCTCTCTCTCTCTCTCTCTCTCTCTCTCTCTCTCTCTCAAAAAAAAAACTACAAAGAGATACCAATACACATCCATTAGGAGACCAAGAATACCAAGTATTCCCAAGAATGTGAAGAAACTTGAAACTTTATACATTGCTGGTAAAAATATAAAATGGAATATCCATTTTGAAAAACAATTTCTTAGAGTTTAATCATAAGATTCAACTATTCTACATCTAAGTGTTTACTACAGATAAATGAAAGCATATATTCACACAAAGTCATGTATTCGAATTTTCGTTGCAGTGATTAATATTTCTGAAAGACCCAAGCTAAAAACAATCTACATGTCTGTCAGGTACTGAGTGGGAACACAAATGTGATGTGTCCTTTTGATAGAATATTATTCTGTAATTAAAGGGAAAGAACTACTGAAACAAAAACATTTTGTTGAGCGAAAGATATATGTTAAAGGCCATTATTCTAAGATTCCATTCATATGGTATGTCAATGAAAGTCAAGTTTACAGATGTAGAAAGAAGACCAGCTGTAGCCTAGGACTAAAAGCGGGAGTAAGAATTAATTGCCAACAGGCACATGGAATTTAAAAAAAAAAAATTTTTTTTTTTTTAGAGAGAGAGAGAGAGAGAGAGAGAGAGAGAGTTTTTTAATATTTATTTTTTAGTTTTCGGTGGACACAACATCTTTGTTTTTATGTGGTGCTGAGGATCGAACCCAGTGCCCCGCACATGCCAGGTGAGCGCGTTAACCACTTGAGCCACATCCCCAACCCTTAATTTGTTTTAATTAGTTACACATGACAGTACAATGATCTTGACATATCATACATTTGAATCTGATGGGGTATAATTTCTCATTTTTCTGAGTGTACAGGTTGCAGAATCACATTGGTCATGCAGTCACGTATATACATACAGCAAAAATAATGTCTATTCTATGACACATTTCTTTTTTTTCTTTTTCCTCACTTCATCATACATGTATTCTGTATAATGATGAGGGTTTCCTTCCATCTTCCGTGCAATTCCCCTTCTCCCTCCCATTCCCTCCCACTTTTCTTCCCTATCTAGAGGTAATCTTCTCATGCTCTTCCTCCCTACCCCATTTTGAGTCACCCCCCCCCCCTTATATCAGAGAAGACATTCAGTATTTGTTTTTAGTGATTGACTAACTTCACTTAGCATAATCTGCTCTAATGCCATCCATTTCCCTGCAAATGCCATTATTTTGTTATTTTTTAGTGCTGAGTAATATTCCATTGTGCATAAATGCCACATGTTTTTTATCCATTCATCCATTGAAGGGCGTCTAGGTTGGTTCCACAATCTAGCTATTATGAATTGTGCTGCTATAAACGTTGATGTGGCTCTGTCCCTGTAGTATGCTGTTTTTAGGTCTTTTGGGTATAGTCTGAGAAGAGGAATAGCTGGGTCAAATGATGGTTCCATTCCCAGCTTTTCAAGAAATCTCAATACTACTTTCGAAATTGGCTGCACCAATTTTCAGTCCCACCAGCAATGTATGAGTGTACCTTTTTTCCCTCACATCCTCGCCAGCACTTATTGTTGTTTGACTTCATAATGGCTGCCATACTTACTGGAATGAGATGGTATCTTAGAGTAATTTTAATTTGCATTTCTCCGATTGCTAGAGATGATGAGCATTTTTTCGTGTATTTGTTGATTGATTATATATCCTGAAAAGTGTCTGTTCAGGTCCTTGGCCCATTTGTTGATTGGGTTATTTGTTTTTTTGTTATTTAACTTTTTGAGTTTTTTGTATACACACAGGGAAATTTCAAGGTGATGAAAATGTTATAAAACTGCATTGTGCTGTTGGTTGAACAACCCCATAAATTCACCATTATCATTTTAACTTATATAGTTGATAAATTTTGTGAGACATCCATTTTATATTATTAAAGATGTTCAAATTATTAATGAAAAAATCTCATAAACAGTCTATGTTGATTTATAGTTTTTTGTTTTACTTCATAGATTTATTATTGTTTTGTTATATTATTTTGCACATTTTGCAGACTTTATTTGGGATATGTTATGGTTTGGACATGAAGAGTCTCCCAAAATTTCCTGTTAATTCAAGAACATTCAGATGTGAAATGATTAGATTTTGAGAGATGTAACCTAATCTGTCCAACCTAGTTTGAATGGACTGGCTGGGGATAAATTTAGGCAGGTGGGACTTGGCTGGAAGAGGTGAGTTACTGGGGGTATACCCTGGAAGGGTGTATTTTCCCTGTGGCCCCTTTACCACTCCCTTTCCCTGTCTACTTACTGATACTTCCATGAACTCAGCAGCTTTCCTCTGGGGCATGCTTCCTCCCACTCTGTCTCACAGTGGGCCCAGAGCAAAGGAGTCCACTATCTATGGACTGAGACCTCAAGAACTATGAGCCCCAAATAAACTTTTCCTCCTCCAAGTTGTTCTGGTCAGGAATTTTGGTCACAGTGATGGAAAAGCTAACTAAAACAGAGTATGTTTTGACATCAGATAGTGTGAAACTCAAGCTCTGTTCTTTTTGCCCAAGACTAATTTGACCATTCAAAGTCTTTTGTGGTTTCATGAGAATTTTGTGATTTATTTCTTTTGCAGACTTTTAGTGGGTAAAATCATTTCCACTTTGTTTATAAAAAAATATTTCACTTTACTAGAGTCCACCTGGTTCTGAGAACTCTTTTTCTCTAAAAGACTGGCTGATTCATTCATGCCAGGCATCATGCCTTCAGTTAGCTTCTGACAAGTGGCTTCTTTTGTTAGACAATTATTCTGGAAAAAAAAAAACCTTGAGTAATAATTCTTAGAAACATGGTGTTTTTAAGTTTTATTTGTTCCCATATCGAAGTCACTGCAGAACTGTTTGTAATAAAGCAATCCATAAACAAACAAACTAACAAACAAATCCTGACTGATTTGCCCTACATTTATCTTCTCTCTAAGTCATGTGGCACAATAATAATTTAGTGCTTCTTTTTGTGTTTTCTAGATTGACCTCGTAAAGATTCTTCTGTAACATGCTTTATTCTTATTCTCCAGCTATTCTTAACTGAATATTCTACGCAGGTTGGCACTAGGTAAACAATTTTTATTCATTGATTCATTCTCGAGACTTCATGAATATTTGGAAATGGATAAAGGGATCATTACAGAACTGGAGATCTCTGTAAGAATTCATCCTTTTTAAAAATGAAATTCCTCCTCCAGGCAAATCAGATTTTAAAGCAGAACGAAGGTACTTCTGACACTGATTCCAGTCCTGGGTATCTGTTGGTCTGGATTAAGGAAGTGCCATTTAACTATTAGAGCTATTTGTTTAGCTTACATCTGAATTGTTCTGCAACTTGATAACTTCAAGGTAGGTTGAAAAACAGAAGTGGATTATATCAACAGAGTCTAAACCCTTTCTTCATTTAAGAGCTCAGTGATTTGGGAAGACTTTGAACTCATTTGTTATATTCCTCAGAGCAGTGAGGAAGAAGGGAATGGAGAGGATTGATGGCTTCTGAATCCCCATTAAATCTAGAAAGTCATCAGACACTTCTATTGCCAGATTGTTAGGTTATGTAGTGAAATTTACCATGTCTAAATCTGCACTGCTAATATTAAGGTTTTTTTCTGGTATTGGATAGAAACAAAGAGACTAATTTTATAAAATCCAAATGAGGGACATTAGAACTACCCTTGGGAAGTCACCTAGTCAACTACATAAGAGTTTCTGGAGGTGGCAACCAAATATCAATATCACTTAAAGTCTTCCCAGATTCCTGCAGCATGTTGTCAAATTTATGAGCAAATCCTTAGGAATACAAATTTTGTTTCTATTCTTCCTTATTTATAAATTCCTTGGCAAAAGCAGTGACAGAGTAAAAACATTGACATGTTTTGACATGTTGTGAAATCCAAAAGTGCATTTGCTCAAAAAGACAAGAATTCCCTGAGTGTTTTGTTGCTGTTGTGTGTGTGTGTGTGTGTGTGTGTGTGTGTGTGTTACTAGGGATTGAACCCAGGACATTGTACAGGCAATGCAAACACTCTATCAACGGAGCTATATCTCCAGCTTAAGAATTCCCTGACTTTTAAAGCAAAGTGATACTATATACAGCTTTTATGAATATTACCTAAAATAAAAGAAGACAAAAAATAATCAATGATGCATGAAAGACTTAAGAAATGTAAATCTCAAAAGTATTAACATAAAATAAAGCAATCATCAGTTGGTAAACTTTAAAAAATCATTTTTTATTCAGGAAAGAAACAATGGAAAATGAATATACAAATCACAAACTTTTATTCACAATCTCACATATCAGCAAAATAAATAAAATTGGAAGACTACTAAAAAATAGAAAGTGATGCTGACAGAAGCATCATTTCTACAGAAATATATAACATATTTTGTTCAGTTCTACAGTTTTACACTCTTTCTACTTGACAAACATGAATGTTATATAATGAGTATATGTATTATCTTTTTCTAACTCTATTTCAATAATCCTGGGAGATGAATGTAACATATTCGTGAACTAATAGGAGAAATATATAAAGAAAAGATTTAAATTTCAAAACCTCTTTGACTTTTTTTAAAGTTAATAGAGTGAGAAGTTTACACCAGTGCAGAGTATAAATTGTTTTTTTTTTTTAATCATTGCCTTTTCTGAGATTTCTGTACATGCAGTTCTCACCATGGACTTTGACACTGACAAGCTCTCATTGGATCTTTATTTTTCTTGAGCCTTTATTAGTCACTATATAGAATAAAACATCATTTACACTGAATAAAATGCCCACAATCATCCTTCAGTTGGGATTTTTAAAATCCACTTCAATCAGTCTCACTAAAGAAAGCTTCAGATCATAGACAAGTGATTGATGGGAGCTGTAATATTCTCTGCATAATGTTTGCTCTTAGTATAATAATCTTGATAAAGCCATTTACATAGCTGAGAGAGAAAGGGTAAATCATTATGGAAATTCCATTCTGTTATTATAAAGCAATTGGAAACAAGAACACAAAGTCTCAAATTTATTTTAAAATAAAACCAAATACTGCTACACTTACTTGGATGGCAGGGCATGATAATAATTTTCTCCTCTAATATGATATACTTTACTCTCTCTTGCTAGTGTATTTTTTATTATATATTCCTGAAGATAGATATATCTTCAATAGGCAGCAAAAAAATATGTCAAAAATTTGTTCAAGATTTCATAAGCTACCTAGAAAACTTTGGGGAAGTAAAGCCCAGTGACAGAGACAGAGTAACAGGGAAAATTCATTGCTCCATTGGTGTTGAACAAGATCCTTCAATACAGACAACATGATAATTGTGACTTCTTCTGTGTGAAAAATCCAGCATTTTCTTTTGACCTAAAGAGCTTGCATGAAGAGCAATGGGAGAACTCTTCAGGCAGAAAGAGCGCAAATGAAGGGTCATAGGATCTAAAGAGCTCAAATGAAGGGTCATAGGATCTCTCTAGGTCATGGGAATAGGTGTTGGGGGATGGAGAGCTCCAACTCTGCATCCAGAAACTCCAAGCCTGGAACAGCTGCCTTGGAATCCTGTCAGCTTCAGTTGTGAATAAATGTACAATCTATCCCAGGTGCCTTGTGGGAAGGCAGTTCCAGGGATATTCCGAGAAACATCTGTCTTAGGAAAATATCTTGGGTCCTAAGGACCCTAAAAGTGCAGAATCAGCTCTCATGAGTGTCCTTCACAGGCTACAAACTGTTCCAGCCTCTGTGGGGAGCCTTTTTTTTCCATGCCAGAATCCAACTCCAAGAATAAAGGGAAGGCACTGTGGCTGGCAGGCAGAAGAGTGGTCTCAATAAGCTTTCATTTCTTTATGCCTAAGGGAGCCAACATTTAAGACAGATTGAAAAGGGAAGGGCCCTACCAGGTACAGAGGGATTTGGGGCAGGGCCCATGGGGCAGGGTAAAGTTTTCCGTGTTTGGGAAAATGAACAGCTCATGAACCAGGGCTGAATTTGTGTTTTACTATTTATACATCATTTAAAAGTCACAATTTTGTATATTTGGACTAGGTTATTTTTTTTAAATGCATTGATTAGATATAAAAATTAAACTATATTCCACACAGCAACTTACTTTTTTAAATTTGTTGTCCTATAGGCATCTTTCTCCACATTTACTCCATCCGCTTTTGACAAATTCTCAAGTGACTACAAGTGCCATCAGGACTTGGTGGACCCATAGGATGGATCTTCTTGCAGAAAAATATCTGTCCATATACTTTGTCACATATTTCTCTGTGCTTCATCTTAGGTGGCCTCTGAGTTTTAAAGATAAAGCAACATTGGTTCTCTTTGACTTTTGTTTAGTTCATTGAAAAACAAAAAATTAGGGACTAAGCAGAAAATTCTCAAAACGTATTTCAAGAAACTTCTAAATCTATGCTGACTTTCCTACAAACGTTTTCTTCAAGTCTACTAATATTAATCAATCTTAATGATTTTGCTTGTTCCATGATGATGGAAAGTGATATCAATGCTAAGCTGGAAATCATTTGAAGAATTATATATATATATATATATTATATTTAGAACAGAGGCCAGGGAAAGTGTGAGGCATGCTGAATATAGCAAGAATAGAAGGGGTAATAAACAGAAAGAATACCAAATTTAGATGAATGCCACAAAATAGCCCCAATTTCATTCTCACTAATCACTATACTGATTCTGCTTTAAAATATGTTCCTCTTATGCCTAGTCCACACTACAACTTATAGCTAGATGGCACTATTTTTTCTTTCATCTAAATTTTACACATCCCTCAGGTCATACTTAAATGATACCTCTGTGAGCTTATTTCCAAAGTCCCACCAGTGGCTGTATCTCCTTGGCCTCTAGATACCTATGATGGCCACACATTATGAAGCAGGAGGGACCAGAGAACTACTCCCATCTTTTTGCCTGCAGCAATTTAATTTATACTTCTTTATTAAACCTGCCCAGGAAAATAAGTGTTTTTGATCAATGATTGATTATTTCTCTTTCTCTTCCATACAACAATTCCAGTCCTTTCTTGATCTTTCAAAAAAATAGCATGTACCTTGTCCTCAGTAGTATTTCTATGTGATTTATCTCACCAATACTGCTAGCTCTACATGAACATTTAGGCTTGATTCTTAGACCTTTGTCTTCTCTAGTGCATAGATCCATACTAAGCACCCACTGAGTCTTCTGTAAATACTTGTATACCCTGCCAACTTAAAATTTCTCCCAAATCTCCTTTTATTCCACTAGTTGTAAAACACAATGCAAAATGAATATGACCCTCTTTTGGACTAGATATAATTAGTTAAAATGCCTTCTGTACAAACTATGGCACAGACTAGATGCAGGGTATATTGCACTGTAAAACCAGCACTCACCATGTAGGGGCTGGTAATAATGCACCAGCCTGCACTGAGGGTCACACACTGCAATATCAGGTCAAAGTTGGTGGATATTTTCTCCAACTGATCAGAGTCATTAAAATTCTCCCATCAGCTTGGAAACTCATGAAAAAGAAATCAATAACAAAGGGAAAAGAGAGGCAGATAGTACCCACCAGCGCTAATGTTTACTCGTTACACCCACACACTGAAATATTGAATGGATATGCCTTGTTAGGCTGCCAACCAAGGGCCAGGTGAACACCGTCCTTGGACTCAAATCTTTGTTTTACAATATGTAATTTTACTTGCCTGAAATTTCTTCCATCCACTTCGGAAAATAGCAGTTACATCTCCATTAGGAAAAATGACTTTATTGACAAAAATAAATACAAATATATTTACCCAGTATATCGTGAGGTCTCACATATAGTTTGAAAGAGAATTTTGCCCAAATAAAATAACAGCCTTGTATTTACTTGTATAATTAAAACACGAATAGATCAATATCCCAGCAAGCTTCTTGACCTTCCTGCACAAAGAGGTAAACCTGAAAAAAGTTCTCATGTTTGTTCATCTCAAAAAAGAATCAATGAATGGGCCAGCCACAGAATATGATGTTTTCATTGGCATTAAGATAACATTAGATGTTTGCTTTTCTGGTTTTGTGACTGTCAGATGTTGGGCAGATTTTACAATGAAAGACTTCTTTTTAAAAATTTATTTATTCAATTTAATTAGGTATGTATGACAGCAAAATGTATTTTGATTCATTGTACACAACTGCAGCACAACTTTTCATTTCCCTTTTTGTACACAATGTAGCATCACACCACAGTGCAGTCATAAATGTACCTAGGACAAAAGACTTTTATTTAGATTATATTCAGCATCAGTCCAGCACTCTTCTGGTAATAATATGTAGCATCAAGAATACATTTCTGAACTGAAGAGGCACCCCCAATTAATGAATAACTTGATAATTTGCCAGTTGAGATATCAGCTTTTATAAAGAATAGTTTAAACTTAGGAGCCATCTGTGTCTACAAGTTGGCAGAGGTCAATATTAGGATTTCTGGATCAGAAGACAAGGGTTCCATCCTCCTGAGGCTTACACTTCATAGAAACCGTCTTTGAGGAAGACTCTCCTGGATTGTAGGTGACATATGTATCTATGTCTTAAAGAAAGAGAGGAAATTTTTAAATTGAGCTATTTTTTGGTGTTAATGCTCTAAGAATGGAGAATCAGGGGCTTGTTATCAGATGTCCAATAGATTAAACAGCAAATTCTTGGTCAGCGTTGAACTTTGTGAGTCAGGACTCAAAGGGAGGCAGGATCCTCCCAGGAATGCAGCCTTGGACTAGAGAAGCCATGCTAGGGTTCTTCAACTTCTTGGTAAAGGGGTTCTGACAAAGTCAGTATGTGCAGAATTCTGCATTTCTCTGACATCATGCCCTTGTGCTGCCATATCCTCTTAGAACTCACCTCATTGAGGAAAAAAAAAAAAGAAACTCAGAAGGCATTATCACTTACTGCTACATCCCTCTTTCTTTCAAGAATTGGCCCAGGAGAAGCTGTGACAGATAACCCCACCAAGTCTGCAACATGGACAGTCCTGTCCTGGAAGACACAGAGCCTGGTGTCCATCAGAGGCTGATGTGCCTGGATACAAATTGGAGTCATACCATGTTCTGTTCTTGTATCATTTTCATGTGCACCCTTGCTTCTCATTTTCTTGACTGCAGTCTCTTCAGAGAAAAATTTCCCACCTCTTTATACTTGTAGAAATTTTATGTTTAAGAAAAACAGAATACATTATCAGTAGCAGATTAAATAGGCCTGAGGAGACAGGTTACTTGGAGTCACTGCAGTCCACTGGAAAAGTGCCAGCAGACCATTATGGCTCCAGGAAAGAAGCACTAAATCAGAATATGGGCTCGTATCCACCTCCCTGTCTATTTCTGTGATGATTGCTGCTTGGGCTGAGCAGCCTGTTTCCAGCATAAGGCAGGCATTCAGAGAGCGTGCTTTGGCATATTAACAAATTAGTTTACTTTGCCGACACACTTTAAGGTTCTGGTAAAAACCTACAAATGGCAAGCCTGTTAATATGTGCAGAGTTTTTTTTTCTAGGAAAATTCTAATCAACCATGAGAAAAGGGTATAAAAGAAGTTAGATCGCAAAATTACCAACGTGAGGAAAGCTACTGTGATTCTGGCAGAGTTTGTATGCCTTCATTGCACAAACTTATATATAAATCTGGATCACCCAATTTTCCTCATCTGTGCACCATGTCACTCCCCATGTGTTCCAGCTACTTAAAGCCAATTGTATTGCTTTTCTCCCTGTCTACTCATTTAAGGCCTGTGAAGCATGTGTAAGTGATAATCAAACACTTTCTGAGAATGCAAAGTGGATTAAAATAAAAACTCACTATGTTTAAGTGGGAGATAAAGCATTAGTAAAGAAAAAAAGAGAACCCATTTTATTAAAAAAAAAAAAAGATAAAATCAAGGGTATGCATGGAAGCAAAGAGCAGAAGACTCTTAAACAAGCCTAAAAAAATTGCACATTTGGGCCATTTAAGAACCAACCTAATCATTTCCTGGATTCTCTCCTTTGTTCTCCTTATCTCTTTATTCATTATGCAAAATAGAAGGTCACACTTCTAGGTTTTAAACAAAATGGAAACTTATTTCTGGTTGAGTAAAGTAACTTAACCTCAAGCCAAGAAGACACTACTCTCTCTGAGCAGATTCTGTGCTAACAGTACTGACTATCCAAAACCAAAGCAAAAGTGAAAAAAAAAAATAGAGATTATAATCTCTACATTTAAAGAATTGTTCTGAAAACTGAATTGTATTTGAGGTTTTTCAGGAATTGTATAAATCCTTCCTATATTCATAAGTTTTATGCATTTTTTAAACATTTTGTTCATAATCAACTTTTATCTTAATTTCAAAGAATAATAGCTTTGAAGGAGCAAATGTAACCTGTTAGGTTCAAAACCCTTATTTCAGATAAAATTCTACATGAAAGCATTTTATAGAAATCAGATGACAGCAGCTCTACTCTGCCATGCACACAGTTTTGCTTCCCTTCCTCAACCTCTCAGGCAACTCACCCTCAGGCTCCAGGGTACATGAAAAGGGTAAAGTCACCACTGGGAGATAAAACCTGATGTCTGGATTAGGCTTATTTTCTTCCCATCTGGATGACCTGAACCCAAATCTCTGCATGCCTTAATGGTAAAGTGAGAAGAGGGTCACAAAGCTCCATTAACTTCTCATGTTCTATTTTTAGTATTTTATTTTATTTTTTACTTTATTATACTTAAGTAGCTGTATAGCTTCTTTACTCTTCTAAAAGTATAAGAAGCACAAACTAAGCATTATGTACACATTTCTTAACAATTATAACATTTTATATAGCCATCATTTAGTGTAAAAAATAATGTTTAAAAAAAGATTTTCTCCCATATTTTTATTTAAATTAGCAAAATTAATTTAATGAAATTCTAAACTTTTAAATCTCTCAGAGTTTGAAAGCTTTTAATCATAAGTTATAATATTTAATCTGACCAGAATCTTTCCCAAGGCTATAAGATGAAATACTCATGTGACTCATGATAAAAATAGGTCTATTTTTATCCAAACATCTCAGAAAAAAAAGTAACTTCACCCACATTTTGTCTCCAAACCATTTTTTTAAAATTTTTATCCTTTCTAATAGTAATTTTAACAATTAAATGTTGGGGCTGGCGGCAAACCTTGAAGCAGTATTTCCAGATATTATTTATATTCTGGTTTTTGAGAAAATGGTAGATACCAAATAAGTAAGCGAATCCCAGGGCTTTGGACTTTCACATAGTCTAAAAAATGGTACTGAACCATCATCTACTTGGAAGCTATGAACTGAGTGTCTCTTACATTCTAGGCAGAAATCCAGGTGCAAGGTGGTTCATGCACCTAGTGTGTATTCATACTAGCAGTTGACGTAGAGATTTCTGAATAAGATAAATGACACTTGGAAGTGTAAAGTGCTGAGATTAGGCAGCCATATTCCAGAGAAGCAAGTCAATACAAAATGAGTTGCAGTAAAATACTACGATTTAGAATTGTAGATTGTCCTTTTGAAAAGCTCTAATTCTCACAGCCAAATGCTCCAATGCCTATTGATTTTCTTTCTCTTGAGAGCCATCAAACTCTGATGCAGTTCTAACCCCTGTGATTGAGGGAAAAGAAGATTGGGTTAGAAGAGAAAAAGGCTGTATTCATAGATCTAGGAAAGTTTCTTAGAAAGAGAGTCATTGAGCCAAAACTGTTAAAAGAGGCTTATGACTCCTGAGAATGGGCTGCCTCAGTAGGCAGTTGTGCTCAGTTATTAGCTGAAAGTCATACACCAACTCAGCCTTGCACCCAGAGGTGTGGTAACTGGGGCTGTCTGAAGACTTACTTGAGTGGTATATTTCCACAGCTGCCAAACTGGTCAAGTTCAAGCATTATATGAAGGACGAGGGAATATGATGATGGAGAGGATCTTGAAGTATATTATAAATACTTCGATCATTTGGTTAAGCCAGAAAAAAAATAAGAAGTATTTAAGAGATGATTAGGATTGAAATATCAGATGAAATGGGAATCTACGGATTCCTGCATGTCCAATTTCCATGGTTAAGAAGAGGAGAACATGGAGCCAGAGTATTGAAAGAACAAATCTTGTCAGGGATCAAACAAAATAAACATGTTTTTCCTTTTCACTGCTTTTTAAAACTTTGTGTGTGGTGCCTTCCCTTTCCTTGAGTGCAAGCTTGGGCAAGTCCCATAAGCTTTTAGGATGCTACTACACAATAAAAAAAAAATGTTCTTCTTGTCACATTTGGCCATGAGCAGACATCCAAATGGCTTAACAATCACTAAAGCCCACCTCTCCTTTCACCACTCAGAACTGTCTGCCCCTCTATTTTTCTCCTTCTCTTTGTCATTTCTTTCTTCTTCACTCTCCTTCTCCTCTTCTCCCTTCCACTCTCTCCTTCTCTGTATTCCTTTCCCTCACCCTCCTTTTCTTCTTCCTCTTCCTTCTCCTTGTTCTCCCTCCTTCTCCTCTTCTCCATCTCTCTCTCCCACTCTTACTTTTCTTCCTCCTCCTCCTTCTTACTCTCCTTCTCACGCCCTCCCCAACAGTATTCACTGGATTTTCTCTCTGTCCTCAATATCATGGGTGGGGCATAAGGAGAAAAATAGGGGAACCATGAAAATTGTAAGTGGGGTGTGCCATATTGACCTCTGTGACATAGCTCTATGAGGTTAATGGATGCCAAGAGCAGACATTCTCTCTTCTGAAGAACATGATGAGATTATTGGAGTTTCCCACTGGAAACCTCCCACTATTGTTCCCAAAATGTAGCATAATAATAGGGGCCCTTGCTGTCTGATGTATCTCCACCACCATTTCTGCATCCAATAACAATATGAATGTCTTTATATTAAAAGACCTTGTCTTTACCCTAAATTTTTGTGATTCTCTTCAGGCAAAGTCCCTGAACTAAAGATGGAGGTGACTTCTTCCACAGTCCACATGATTCCCAAGTGAGAGTGCACCCATTTTCCACTGCAGCCTCTTTAATATGCCAAGACAAGATGACCAAATAGACACACTCATGCCTCTGCTTATATTATTCAAACATGGGACCAACTCCCATCTTTGATGAAAGTCCAATAGATCAATATTGAGCTGTCCAGGTGGTATTCTTGGCCCCCTATCTGCAGTCTTGATGTAAATGGAATCATCCCTCTTAGAGTGGCTATATGATAGAGAGCTCTCACTTTCTCCAAAAAATCCCATTTTTCTTTGTTTATCTTTAATCTTTTCATGTCTTGAAGCAATGCAATAATACTGGATGAACCAAAGGTAAGAATGAATGTCTTGGAATGTGGGGGTTGAAGAAAGTCATAATGAAATGTCAATGAAGAAGAAATAATATTACTGAAGCTGTAAAGATCTTTCTTGCAGGAAAAGAGGGTATTTGACTATGTGTATACAGATGTAGAATACAACTCACTCTTAAAAATTAAAACCTTGGACTAGAAGGGAAACCAAAGAAACAATTACCCGAACATGCTCTTTCCACCTACCAATCTCCTTCTCATAGCTCACACTAGCTGACTCCAGCTGAAAGTCAAAAGTGAAAGGTAGGGGATCTCTATTCAAGTATACCCAGTGTGACTTCTTTTCCATGGAGCCTGTCTCTGGTTCAGGGGGTCATATCTACTCTTCAGTCAACAGACCAAGGGATCAGAACATCTCTAATGTCATTCCCTCTCCACACATCACCCTTAGATCAGCCTGCCAGAACCTGCATGTCTAACACCAACTTCCGGACCCCACAGACTCCAGGAGAAATTGGTCATCTGTTCACAGTGTTCCCTTGAAGCAGCTTTCAGTCTCAGCTGTATGTGTTGGAGCGGGAGTGCAATCTGCACTCTCCACTCTGTATATTAGTCTGCAGCAAGTTGCAGTGTACTTAAGGATGGTAAGTCTAAGAGCTCCACAATTCTCACCCAAAGATCTCCTCTTTCCTGACTCCTTTGATCTCAACTCTTATCCAGTATAACCATGCTGGTGATTATGCTGATCAGCCATGAAGTCCATCTTGTGCAGGGAAGTAAATACAGCCTATGGAGACATAGAATGCAGGAATATAGGAAAATACAAAAGCAGTTTAACTTGTGATTAAAGATACGATATGGTAAGAAAAAAGGAGAGTCCGAGTTTCTCTAAAATGTCACAACTTCAAGAAATTGCCATACTAGAGAACTAGATTTTATAATCAACTCATTTTGGCAGGATTATCTTATTTTTTCTTTATTCTACTACTCTTTTACATGCAGTATATCAGTTCTTTACAAGTAGTTAACCCAGAATGAACTAATTGTTAGGTTTTTTTTTTTTTTTTTTTTGTCACATAACGTTTTTCACTCTTTGTTGGGCTCAGAGCACTGCTTGCAGAAATATAAGTAAGGTTCTATAGTTCTTGTTTAATCTACGTGATCACAAATGTCTCTGTATCATCAGGAAGAACCATTAACAACCCCTCAATGACTAAGAATCCATATTCCAGCAGTGAAGAGAAGCTTCTATGGAGGCTTTGGGCTCAATTAGAAAATAGTCTGCAGATACAATCTCCTGAGTAGGTGCAGACAAACACTTCACTGATGCAAAACCACAAACCTAATTATGTTATCTCCAGGCAAGAATCTAAAATTTTACAGTGCAGCTGTTTAAAGATTTAAAAACCCTTATCTCCCATTCAGAATTAGGAGAGTGGTAAGACTTTTAGCAATAAACATAATGAGCAACACATGTAATTTAGTGATCACCATGCCATACTGCAATATTTAACAAAAGTATTGTCACAATTTCCCCTGAAATTAACTCTTCTTCAATTTCACAGTAAAAATGCCAACTCTTAAAAAAAAAAAAACTTTCTGTACTTCCAAATTTTCTTATTCAAATTGTTTTATAAAATCTCTTATAAAATTAAAAAATCATGGAATGCAACTAAATCTGATGTGCCCATTTGTGCTGAAAGTAGAGTTCTTTCCTAAGCACAGTAGGTTCTTACGGGCAGTAGAAGGAGCAATGGTGAAGCAAAGCTGGCTAAACAATGCAGTGGTCACAGATTTCAGAATGGGAGGTACGTGATATTGGAAAGGCAAGGTGGAGGGGAATAAAAAATTCTACCTCTGTCTCTGAAGCAGAACCCTCTGACTGGGGCTCCAGAATCCTGGCTGTGATCTTGGGCTGTCTATGGAAAGGGAAGAGATGACAGCAAATCTCTTTCCTGCCTACTGTGTGACTGGAAAAGCCATTCACCTTTTGGCCCTAATGGACAATCTCAGGTTGATAGGAAAGGGGAAACCAGATTCCTGGACTGATTCTAGTGTGGAGCTTAGCTCAATGCTAATACATATATTTATTTATTTATTGTTCTAGAACAGGGTTTAAGAGCAGCTCTGGAAGCAGTGTAGGTTTGCATCCCCAAATCTGCTAATTACTATGTTCTGTGGTGCATGGGCACATTCCCTAAATTCCCATTTGTGAAAGACCATAACATTAGTTCTTGCCTCATGGTTTTATTGGAGAATTAAATGGGTTCATATTTGGAAAATCCTTAAAATATTGTGAGGTGCACACACTATGTAGTAACTAAATGAACCAGTGAAAACTCTCATATTCTGAAACCCTAAATCCAGCCTCAGCAGATGAGGTTTGGAATGATAGGATAAGATGGAGATTGTCATGACTAGAACCTTGGGCTATCACCCTGGTGCTTGGTCTGGGCTGGTGTATTGAAGTATGATAGAGCTGACATTCTCACATTTCCTCATCTATGTAACAAACATCTATACGTGAGTAATATTTGTTAGGCATTGTATATGCACTTAAAATTATTAACACATTTAAATCCTCATAACCATCAGAAGGGCATAGGAACGTGGGAGAATGCCCCACAATTGCAACTTTGATTTGGCAATGAAATAATTATATTAGTTTCTATTGCTGTCATCACAGATTTAGCAGCTTCAAAAATACCCATTTTTTTTCACAGTTTCTTCTGTGGGTCAGAAGTCCAAAACCAACCTGAATTAGCTGGATCCTGTGCTTTGGAATTTGTTAGCCAAAGCATGGTATCTACAGGGCTGCATTTCTTTTTAGAAGAAAGTCTGCCACAAGCTCAGGTAGGATATTGTCAGGATTCAGTTAGTCCTCACTTTTCCTGAACATCCTTCCTATATTTCAGATCTGACTTTCTCTTCTGTCTCTGCTCTCTGCTTTCAAGTGTGCATGTCAGTTTGTAGGGACCAACTCATAACCCAGGGCCATCTATCAAGCATCTAAAAATTTCCTTTTGCTAAGTTAAATAACATAACCCATAGTGTGACCTCTTAAGAGAGTCTCTTCCATTGCCATGGGGAGAACACAATTGAAAATCAGAATTTCAGGAAAGTATAGTTAATATTAAGGATTATATATTGATCAAATTATAATAAAATAACCTTTATCCATGAATAGAAGGAACAAAATAAAACGGGGATTAAAAAACAACAGCAAAAAATCTCCATTGGTTTTGCTTTTTTTGAAGGAAAGAGTTATGAAATTCAAGTTTTCTTTTCACACTAATGGGAATAATTATGTGAGGAACTGTAATATTTTTACTTTTTTTCCTTCAGTTGTTTATCTTTCTACACTCTTACTCGTAAGTGCTCCTTCCTTGGTAGGCCCTAGAGATGGACTCCTGTCTCAAAAAGCTCATGCCTTCTTGGGAGATAGAGGAGATAGACATGCAAATAAGTAAATGTAATACTGCCTTCCAAGGCTGAGGTTGAGGCATCTATAGGGTGGAGGATCTCTGAGAAGAATGCCCAACCTCTGTAGCATGGCAGGAAATTCCAAAATATGGCCTTAGTTTTTTGTATTGATTCAGATAGCATAAAGCAGGAGGTATGGAAGGGTCTTGGGATCTTGTAAGGGAGCAAGTATATGTCTCTGGAAAAAGCTGCTTAGGATATCCTGACCCACTCCTTGGCTGGAGAAGAGAAAAGGGCCAATGACAAGCAGAGGAAAAGACTGCCAATGAACACAGAGGAGGGACCAGGCAGGGAGATTGTAACTATCGTAAAAGGGCACATGAGGCAATGTCGTATGGCACTGATCAGAGCTCTCTGAGGGCTGAATAAATGCTGGGGAAATGAGCTCAATATATTTATGTAGCACCATAAAGTTTGGGGCCTGGAGCCCAATGCCTAGGCCAATCTTTAGTATGCCTGATGCTAAACTAAGGGAGCTGGTACATCCTTTACCATCCTATCCTGTAATGGAAATTATTGTTTATTACATGCCATAGTATTGTTATCAATTTCAATTATGCATGCACCCCAATTCATTGAGATGTCTTTGTCAAGTGTATATAGTTTGCTATGTGTCAAAAGCACCTCAATAAAGTAGATAATAAAAAAGAAAACAAGTTGACTGAATTTTGGCCAGACCTTCCAGAGCATAGGTTTTTTTTTTGTTGTTGTTGTTTGTTTGTTTGTTTTTTGTTTTTAGTTTTTAGTTTTTTTGGTGGACACAACATCTTTATTTTTTATTTTTATGTGGTGCTGAGGATTGAACCCAGCGCCCTGCACATGCCAGGCAAGCGCACTACAACTTGAGCCACATCCCCAGCCCCCAGAGTATAGGTTTCTGAACAGAATAAATTTGACTATTATTATAATCTATGTGTACAATCCATAATGTAATTCATGATATTTGTAATTCTGAACTCATTAATATTTCTTCATTGTGCATTGTGTGTGTGTACATGTGTAATGGTAGTGAAGGTTGGCCAGTAAAAACAGAACTATTTTTCATAGGAAAGTATTCTTGAGTCCCAAAATATATAATATAAAAGTCAAATTTTATTTTATAAATAAAAGTGAATGTGTTCAATAAAGACTAATTGTTTAATAAAGATGCTTAACATTCTTTATTTTTATTGGAAAGGG